>NW_020664490.1:3035083-3047720 GCF_002925995.2 Terrapene triunguis | reverse complement strand
GCAGCAGCAGCAGCAGAGGTGAGCTAGGGCGGCCGGGGCACATTTTTAGGGGTGGCATTCTGGCGCCGGCCATGCCGCCCCTAAAAATGTGCCGCCCCAAGCACCAGCTTGTTTTGCTGGTGCCTAGAGCCGGCCCTGGTAATTGCACACACATTTGTAGAGTTGGGTTGAGAGCTTCCCATGCATTGTAGGGTGAATGTTTTTATACTTGTGCTTACTACATTTAATGTCAATTTAAAAAAAATAGGGATATATTTGTCCACCAAAATTACATGCCTACTTTGTGTGATTGCAAACTATGGGCTAATTATATTCATTTGCATACAGTTACCTGATTTGTATGCATGTTTATGTTAACTGTGCACAATTATTTGTGCATTTTGCTCACCTAGCTTTTTCAAAAATTATCCCTAAATGTAATGTAAGTATCAAAATATCTACCTATGCTGAATGGGGGATTCCTCATTTCCCCTGTTAAAAACTGGTACCCTTTCTGTTTGTTTAAAATTACACTCCGGAATCTTGTCTTGTGCCTTCTTTTCAAAGTTGGTGAGCACAATTCAGAGTTTGTTGGTTATCTCATTATTTCTTACTCCAAGAAAATACAGTCGTTTTATTGGGCCATAGCACACTAGAAGGCAGCTCCTGGCTCCTCAAGTTTCCATCAGCCAGTCCCCTACTTTCAAATATATGTTGTCCCAGTCAAAAGAACAGACCAGAGACTTCTTGCTCAAAATTCCAGTGTAGCCACTTGTCTCCTGGAATATAAAGCCACAGAAAAGAAAAAATGTTATATAGGTTGGGTTGTGTAACTTGATTTGATTGACTTAGATCCCATCTGCAGTGGGCCAGGAACTAGATTTAATGGCCTAATTTAAAACATAGGTTAGAACAGTTTCCAAGTTCTCTTTAAACATTGTTTGGGCAGTCAGCATGGACGGGGCCAATCTAAGATTTTCAGAACAGGATTAAATCATTCAGTGCTTACTCAGACAAACTCTATTTAACTTATACAGGAGTTTGCCTATGTAAGCACAGAGGGCTGGATTTGGCATTTTTAGCCACAGCTTATAGTTAGAGGCAGTGTGGAGCTTTTCCACCCTGGGAACATCAAGAGGTACCATTCTCCCCCCCACACACAGCTGCCCACTCTGTGCATAGAAGAAGAGCCATCGCTCTGCCTCTCTCTGCCCCCTTTTGAGCACGTTGTTTTGAGGATATGCATGAAATTGCAGTTTACTAGTAGTCTCTGTATTCCTTGAACTCAGCTGGCCATTAAGCAAGCCCTGTGGGAGGAAGAAGCCTTTCTTTCTCCCTCCTCACACACAGTGCAGCTACATAAGGGCCAGCCACAGTCTGGCTCTGAATAAACATTGAGTGAGTACCTCAGAATTGAGCTTGTAAAGCATCCACTTAACATCTCAATTTCTTCAGAGAGGGTGAAAAGTTGAAACTATCTCACCTGTTCCCACCCACCCCCACTCTTTGCTTTCAGATTTTAGTACTAAAGAGTGAATCCAAATGTTTTCTGGCATTCAGGGAAGCTCCTTAAAAACTATTTCATTCTAATAATGTATTCTCACAGTTACTGTCAATTATATTAAGCTGCATTTTTCCTGCTAGTACAGAATAGACATCATTTAAACCTGAGTTTGGAATTGTATGTGATATTGTGATGTTTTAGGATGGGGGGGGGAGACACACACAGGGTGAGCAGGGTTACTGTACACCATTGCTGTGTCTGTTAATTGAAGAGCTGAGGAAAAGTTTAAAGGAAAATTTAGCCAGACACACTTTTTTAAAAACACCTTAGTTCTAAAACAAGGGAATATAAAGTCTGTTTCAAATTAGAAGTAATAAATGAATGTATAACCACAAAATAGCTGCATACAAAAAAAGTTATGGGTCTGACTTATATGGGAAAAGCAAGGAAATTTTGAGTTAGGGATGAAATTCTGTCCACAACCCACGTTTTTATTGCTGGACTTATGACACAAAAGGTTACTCACTCTTTAGAAGTCCCTACAATACCCAGGCACAGTGTTGTGATTTAAGGACTCAGCTCTTGCATTTTTATTTCCTTTTCTTTTCCTCTCCCCTTCCCTTGTATGACAGTATTTTAGGAAAAAGAAAGTGGATATGGGTGAGGGGGAAAGTCTTACGGAAGTGTCTGAAAGTCAACAGAACAGATGGTAACAGCTTTTTGGAGCATCTGTGGCTTATTATATGAATGTGTATTTAGGGGCCTTTTAAAAATATGTATTCTGGACCCAGTACCGTATCCTTTGGATATCCTCAGTACTACTGAGCACTGGGAGCTCAGTAGTACGCTATATTTTTATACAGTTGGGGCCAGTTACAATCTGTGCAAAGGCCCACTGGTTTGGAACCAAATTGTTAACACACATTCATGCTAGCTGACGTGTGATCATCAAAGGGTCAGATTCCGGCTGCTGGTTCCTGGGTGTGCAAAGGGAAGAGCATTCAGGAAGCTATTCCTGCCACATGCCCTTTTATAGGAAGCAATAAATAATTTTTTGCACTCAGTTCAACGGGATTAGTAATCCTAGACGTCCCAATTGGGACAGGGGCAAGGTCCCTGCCTCCTCTTCAATGGCTGGCAGTCTAGAAAAAGCAAAGCACCTTTTAAAATAGTGGTCCCCAAACATTTTACCTTGCACACACACACCCCTCCCCCCCTCCCCCCCTCCAAGCCATGGTTGGAGGCCGGGAATGGGACCGTGGTCGGGGCTGGGGCCGCAGTTGGGAGCGGGACCATGGTCAGGGCTGGGGCCGCAGTTGGGAGCGGGACCATGGTCGGGGCTGGGGCCGCAGTTGGGAGCGGGACCATGGTCAGGGCTGGGGCTGCAGATAGGAGCGGGGCCGCGTTCGGGGCTGGGGTCCGAGGCTGGGGCCAAGAACAGAGCCACGGTCCCAGGGCCACGGCTCAGGGCGGAGCCACGGCTAGGCTGGGAGCCAGAGGCCGAGGCCAGGACCACAGCTGGGGGTGGGGTTGGAAGCGGAGCCGTGGCTATGAGCCAGGGCTGCGGCTGGGGGGCGGGGCCGGAGAAGAGCTGGGGGAAGAGCAGGGCTGGGTGGCGCTCCCTCCCCGCTCCTCATGTGGGTTGTCCCGGGCCCTGGAGTGCCCCCCTGGATGTTCCTTCATGCCTCCCTAGAGGGCATGCCCCACAGTTTGGGGACCACTGTTTTAAAGGGTATATGAATCATAGAAGATTAGGGTTGGAAGAGACCTCAGGACGTCATCTAGTCCAACCCCCTGCTCAAAGCAGGACCAACACCAACTAAATCATCCCAGCCAGGGCTTTGTCAAGCCGGGCCTTAAAATCCTCCAAGGATGGAGATTCTACCACCTCCCTAGGTAACCCATTCCAGTGCTTCACCACTCTCCTAGTGAAATAGTGTTTCCTAATATACAACCTAGACCTCCCCCGCTGCAACTTGAGACCATTACTCCTTGTTCTGTCATCTGCCACCACTGAGAACAGCCAAGCTCCATCCTCTTTGGAACCCCCCTTCAGGTAGTTGAAGGCTGCTATCAAATCCCCCCTCATTCTTCTCTTCTGCAGACTAAACAAGCACAGTTCCCTCAGCCTCTCCTCGTAAGTCATGTGCCCCAGCCCCCTAATCATTTTCGTTGCCCTCTGCTGGACTCTCTCCAATTTGTCCACATCCTTTCTGTAGTGGGGGTCGAAAACTGGACGCAGTACTCCAGATGTGGCCTCACCAGTGCCGAATAGAGAGGAATAATCCCTTCCCTCGATCTGCTGGCAATGCTTCTACTAATGCAGCCCAATATGCCGTTAGCCTTCTTGGCAACAAGGGCACACTGCTCACTCATATCCAGCTTCTCATCCACTGTAATCCCCAGGTCCTTTTCTGCAGAACTGCTGTTTAGCCAGTCAGTCTCTAGCTTGTAATGGTGCATAGGATTCTTCCATCCTAAGTGCAGGACTCTGCACTTGTCCTTGTTGAACCTCATCAGATTTCTTTTAGCCCAATCCTCCAATTTGTCTAGGTCACTCTGGACCCTATCCCTACCCTCCAGCATGTCTACCTCTCCCCCCAGCTTAGTGTCATCTGCGAACTTGCTGAGGGTGCAATTCATCCCATCATCCAGATCATTAATAAATATGTTGAACAAAACCAGCCCCAGGATCAAGCCCTGAGGCACTCCACTTGATACCAGCTGCCAACTAGACATAGAGCCGTTGATCACTACCCATTGAGCCTGACAATCTAGAATATGAAGGTTGGAAGGGACCTCAGGAGGTTATCTAGTCCAACCCCTGCTCAAACCAGGACCAATCCCCAACTAAATCCCCAAATTGTTCCCTTAAGGATTGAATTCACAACCCTGTGTTTAGCAGGCCAATGCTCAAACCACTGAGCTATCCCTCCCCCCATTTAGCCAGCTTTCTATCCACCTTATAGTCCATTCATTCAGTCCATACTTTTTTAACTTGCTGGGAAGAATACTGTGGGAGACCATATCAAAAGCTTTGCTAAAGTCAAGATATGTCACGTCCACTGATTTCCCCATATCCACAGAGCCAGTTATCTCATCATAGAAGGCAATCAGGTTGGTCAGGCATGACTTGCCCTTGGTGCATCCATGTTGACTGTTCCTGATCACCTTCCTCTCCTCCAAGTGCGTCAAAATAGTTTCCTTGAGGACCTGCTCCATGATTTTTCCAGGGACTGAGGTGAGACTGACTGATCTATAGTTCTCCAGGTTCTCCTTCTTCCCTCTTTTAAAGATGGGCACTATATTTGCCTTTTTCCAATCATCCGGGACCTCCCCCGATCGCCATGAGTTTTCAAAGATAATGGCCAATGGCTCTGCAATCACATCCGCCAATTCCCTCCGCACCCTCGGATGCAGCGCATCTGGCCCCATGGACAGTTGCTGCTCCTTTTTACTCTTTTGTCTTTCACACAACTAATGCTTTAAGCCACTGTTGCTAGCATCTGGCATCTCAGCATCCCTCCTTCACATGGCAGTGGTTATCAAGCCAATCTCGCCCACAGCACGTGCTTGTAGACAAATATTTGTTTTTTGAACCGTAGTCTGCATTTTATGGATTTCTGGTAGGAATCTTTGAGTAGCTGATACACATTGCCACATACTGCAGTCCTCCTGCCATTTTATACAGATACTCGCATTACACACTCATTTCTCGACACACTTCAGGTTTTTTCAATCAAAGACATTTCTAAGAGTAAAACGGATCCAAACCTCTGAAGTTTGCTTTCTTTTTGCTTTTCACCAATACAAGTGAAAGACATATAGATCAGCATTTTGAAAAAACAACAATAAAAATACACAGGGCAGAGGCCTTGTGTGCTCACAGCAGACTTGTGTGGCAGAATTATATAGACTTGACAGTTGAGTATTGTAGGGAAATGCTGATGGACTATGGAGGTGCAATAAGAAGCTCTGTAACAATGATTTTAAAAAGCACAACAAACCCTGCATTTAGGCTCCCTTTCACAATCCCTATTTTACTCCTTGTCTCCATCCCCCATGGCCTCTCTTCCCACATTACCACATTGCTTGCATTTTCTGTTTTCACCCCTTTCTCCCCCCCCCCCCCATTTTGCTGCTCCACTTCATTTTTGGATGCTAGTCTTGCACACCAGGCTGATCTCTGTTATGTTGTTGCCAATCTGCTGTGTCTAGGGAAATATTGATTTTTTTTTCTAATGTGTGCTGTAGAAATCAATATTTTACCAGGTGGTAGAGAACAGGAATAACAGCGGCAGCAGCAATTTAGCAGAGGCTGCAGCCAGCTAGACAAATGTACATGCTCAGTGTTCAGAGACTGAGTCCAGAATGGGAGAAATGATAAAGAATTTTTTGGGGCCCAACAATAAGATGAAAACACCAGCAAAATATTAAGGTGCTATTTAAAAAACGACCGGAAAGAACTGTGTAGTCTTTGTTTTATATTGTGATGACTGAAGCTCATAAGACTTTCTTCTATTGTCAGTCCTAATTGGCGGCTGCCACTGATTAGCAAGGGAAAAGGAGTCTGGGGCGGGAGTGAGGAGAGGGGAGACAAATGGGGAATCTTATTGAATGGAAAGCTGCACAACAAAAGAGGACTTCGGTTACTGTACATTTTAGTGGTTAAAATAAATGAGACTTCTGACTTTCTCAGTCTCTTTGAATTACAGCTTAGATAGCATCACATAAGGATCAATTTCTCTGGTCCTTAACAACCATGCTTAGTTAAGATTTAGATCCCCTGGATCCATCTTGATATTCTAGTGTGACTCCAAGAATAAAATCTAGGATTTGTTTACTAATGGGTAATTATACTCTCCCCTGAGCCATAAAAACAAACAAAAGGTGAAGAATATTCAAGTAAAAGGAGGTTACAAACAATATGATTCATCTTATTGATGTTGGCTAGCGTCTGATGTCAGTTACACAGGCATAAATGTAGTGTAATACCCTGGAAGAAAATGGAGTTACTCTGTATTGATGCTGATTTAATTGAGATCAGAAATCAGAAAGGCCTCATATTTTACTGCATTTATAACAGCCCTGGACTGAGGTCTTCAGTGGGGTTTGAACCCTGTATGTTCTTTACTAAGTAGGGGTCTATAACATTTGAGTTTCAGGGGTGTCTCCAATAGCTAGTAGCTATAGCAGACTCCGTATTGTGAGTTAAACACTGATTCTCAGTACTCTGCTCTAAATGTGAGCAGTATGAGTTCCCATCAGGAATTTAATCAGGAGACTTCTGTTTTCAAACTAGCCTTCTTAAACTAGGCCTTTAAATCTTTTATTTTGGCACTTACCTCTGCATATAGACAATTAAAACAGGAATTTGTATTTCTGATTGCTAATGGGTGTACCCAAATGGGGACCACATATTGCCCTCAGGTTTCAGTGGTAGCCGTGTTAGTCTGTATCAGCAAAAAAAAAAGAGGAGTCCTTGTGGCACCTTAGAGACTAACAAATTTATTTGGACATTGACCCTGCCAGCAGGTAGGGGATCTTGGGGTACAACTACTGCACTGGTGGGGTGTAAAATAAACTTTATTAAGAAAATACAAAAACAGGGAAAATTCAATAGTGAGGGGTATGGGGTTTGTTAAGGTAGACAATTGGGGAGGGGTTTCTTTTAGTAAATAGGATGGGGGTTTCAATAGTGGGGTACAATACAGTGGGGTACAATACAGTTGGTAACCAATTAACACTGAAGTATAAATGTAACAGGTAGCTAACAATTTCTATGTAAAGGGTGTGTCACAGCAGCATATAACCAACTAACAGTTATGGGTAAAATGTGTTAACCAACAACTCTAGGTAAAAATGTGTCACAGTGGTGTAAATGTAAAATGTGAGGGGTGTTAGAGAGAAAAAGGGTAACCAATGGGGTTTTATGCTAGACTTCAGTAATACAATTGAGGTTTGGCAGCAGTAGGAGCGGGGTGAGCACGTGAGGGAAGGGATTAAGAGAGAGAGAGACACAGAGAGCAGACAGGCTGCAAGTTTAAACAGCAGAGAGACTGCAGCGAGTGACTGGGGAGCTCAGGGGGAGACACGGGCAAGCTCGGGGGAGGGCAGCGGGAAGACAGACTTAACCACAATTATACAGAACACAGCAAAATCTTATCTATGATCTAACTTAACCAAGACTACACAAATTAGCAAGTAACAAAACACAATGCAACAATTTTTGAAGCCTAACTTACAGAGTACAATGCAAGCAATTTTCTAAACCTAATTTAACCACAACTATGCAAAATGAAATTACAATTTATCTAGACTAAAGGCTAAATCTAACCTAATGGGTGCACCTTATACTAGGGGTAGTTCCAGAGGGCAGAGTGGTGTGTGCCCAGGATACAGCTTCAAGGGGGTGTGTGTGTTTAACTAGTGGTGGCTGCAAGCAGGCTTATTTCTAGCAGCAAAGGCGCTGCGGAGCTAAAAGCAGATTACAGATACAGACCAAGGAGTTAACTTGGGTCTACCTGCTGGGGAAAGAAAGCCAGCAGCCAGAACAAGGGGAGTGTGCAAGAGGTTTTTCCTTACCAGTCCCCAAAGCAGCAGCAGGAACAGCAGTTTCAGCATCAGAGGACGCAGAGAGGACTCGATTCGCTTACAATAATCAGGAGATCTCCAGGCACAAATTCGTTGTTCGTGGGAGGGGAGTTTAAAAACGGGGGTACGCCCAAAAACAAACGAGAGCGGAGAGAGGGCCCCCCAAAGACCCCTAGCTGATCAGACCAGGTGGCAAAGCAAGGACCTTCTCCGGGGTTCTGATCAGAAAATATCTGGTTTTAAGGGCAAACTCAGGCAGTTTCCCGCCAGTACCTTTGATTGGTTCCCCTTAATCCAGGGGAGGAGAGAAGGCAGGGAAACTGCAGTTAGGCACAGGACATGTCTGGGCAAGTTCTGAGTCACAGATATGACTCATATGCTCAGCTATGTGGCCACTTTAGGTCTTGCATACCTGGGCAGAGCACCCTACACCGAGCCGGGTCTGAACAAAGAAGCTAGACAAAGGAGCGAAAAAGCCCCCACCTCCCTGAGGAGAGCAGTGGCTCCAGTCAGTCTGCACAAGCCATTTTCATGAGCAGGGCCAGGCTGTGACTTTGGTCAGTTCCATGGCCGGGGGGGGGAGGGGCGGCCACTCAGCACAAACAGAAAGGAAGGGGGGAAAAGGAATCCAACAGGGGGACAGCTGTAACAGACAGACATAAGCTTTCGTGGGCTAGAACCCACTTCATCAGATGTATGAAGTAAAAAATACAGGAGCAGGTATAAATACATGAAAGGATGGGGGTGCTTTACCAAGTCTTAGGTCAGTCTAACAAGATAAATCAATTAACAGCAGGATACCAAGGGAGGAAAAGTAACTTTTGAAGTGGTAAGAGAGAGGCCCATTAGACAGTTGACAAGAAGGTGTGAGTAACGGTAGGGAGAAATTAGTATTGGGGAAATTAAGTTTAGATTTTGTAATGATCCATCCCAGTCTTTATTCAGGCCTAATCTGATGGTATCCAGTTTGCAAATTAATTCCAGTTCCGCAGCTTCACGTTGGAGTCTGTTTTTGAAGTTTTTCAATCTCTCTGGTCACTCAATAACAGACCTCAAAGTGGCAATTCTTCAACAAAAAAACTAGAAGAAACATTGGTAATTGTCTAGACCAGTGTTTCCCTCGGCCCGTGCTGCTTCCAGCAGCTCCCATTGGCCTGGAGCAGCGAACCGCGGCCAGAGGGAGCCGCAATCGACCGGACCTGCAGACGTGGCAGGTAAACAAAACGGCCCGGCCCGCCAGGGGCTTTCGCTACACAAGCGGCGGAAGAAGTTTGGGAAACACTGGTCTAGAAGATAATGGAACCATAAGTAGTAAACGTAGATTTGTAAAGAATAAATCAGCGAAAACAACTATTTCCTTTTTTGTAATCAATTTACAGTGTTAGTAGATGAAGGGAATATTGTAAATACACTACAGTTAGACCTTAGAAAGCTATTCAAAAAAGCGGCACATGAAATTTTACTTGAAAAATCAATTTGTATTGGCGTAGATGTCACATGGGATGAAAATGTGCTGAAGTAATGGTAAATGATATTATTTTGGATTGCGACTCAATGGTGAGGAAACAGTTATGTGCAATAGAACCAGACCTAACACGTCTTCATTATACCTGTCATCACTAGATAATACTTAGTCCTGCCTTGAGTGCAGGGGACTGGACTAGAAGACCTCTCGATGTCCCTAATAGTTCTACTATTCTATGATAAATTATCTGAAAGAGGAGGGAAATGGCCATCAATTAAATTTACAAATAATTCTAAATTGAGAGGTGCTGCAAATGCAACTGAAGAGCGAAATCATTCAAAGAGGTTAGAGATATAGGGAGGGAATATCAAAATAAGGTTCAACGGAGAAGAATTGTTTAGGGTGATCCAAGAAAGGGCTTAAGCAGAAGTAATGGGATGAAGCTGAGCAAAAATATTTTTAAGTATAAGAAAATATTTCCCAGCAATGAGGTCTGACAGACATAGTCTGCAAATGGGGATGGTGGCTCCCTTCACTGACTGCATTGCCTGCGTGGTACTGTGTAATACACCTCTACCCCGATATAACGCGGCCCGATATAACACGAATTCGGATATAACGTGGTAAAGCCATGCTCCGGCGGGGCGGGGCTGCGCACTCCGGTGGATCAAAGCAAGTTCGATATAACGCGGTTTCACCTATAACACGGTAAGATTTTTTGGCTCCCGAGGACAGCGTTATATCGGGGTAGAGGTGTATTAGCGGGCATGTTTTTGGAGCCAGAGTTACTGCTGAATTTTTATTCTTAATAAAGACCCAGGGTAAGTATTCAAATGAGTGCATGGCAAGTCCAGAAACAAAGAAGAAGACTTCTTTCCCCTGCCCCACAAATAATGTGTCTGATTCTGTTAGCTCCTGAGGGGCCTCAACTCCCAGGGCATATGAGAAATGAGGGCACACAGCACTTCAGAAGATCAAACCAACTGTTTTTAAAAAGTTCTCACAGTAAAGACGTACAACTATCACACAGCTTAAATGCCCTGAGCTATACTATAGCACAAACTATTGGTAAATGGTGTGTATACAAACTACTGTCTCTCAAAATGTTCAATAGTAACACTGTCAATGAGAAAAGCTTCTCCAACTCAGTATGTAGGGCACTCACTGGGAGAGATTGAGACTTCAGCTGTATCCCCTCAACTTCTCCCCAGACGTGCTGCTGCCCATGACGTATTTCGGGGAGAAGCAAGTGAATGACTGCCAGTGTATTTTTACATTAAAACATTTTTTTTAAGCTTTGTAGGCAAGAAGTAGCTGACATCAACATCCTTTCTGCTATAACACTGCTTTGAGTAAAGCTCACTGCTATGATATTCTTTGAATAGATATATTATATTCAAAACTTCATTAGCTTGCAGGGAGCAGAGCAATTCTGGGTCTGAAAGTGCTATATTCAAAAATACTGCCAAAATCGGTTTTACTAGATTTTGCTGTAACTAGTGCTTGATATTATTACAATTTGGGGAAAACATATTGTTTTACAAATTACATTAATAACATATGTAACGATGAAGGGATCTTACTTTAAGAAATGTTAAATATCAGTTGTGTGCATTGTAAAGAAAACCGATTACTCTGAAGTTTTCTAATGGAAAATCTCAGACACCAAGTTTTATCCAAATTCCCCACTGATGTTTTTGGCTTGAATTTTAACGTTACCTTTTTTTTATGCAGTGTGTAACAGAGATGTGCAGAATTTTCCATTTCTTTCTTCCTTGAAAGATTTTTTCAAGGAATTTTTCAAACCTTCCAACTGTCATGTCAAGTAACTAAGCTAATGAGTTTACTGTACTGTGCATTCCTGTCAAACTTTTTAAAAATACATTTCTTATTTGAAGTAGTTTTTAACCTCTTTGTTGCTGATGCAAGTGCCTCTAGCAGTTTTACATAGAATGTCTATCCACTAATAATACATAAATATTAACACTTTACAAACTATCTAGTCTTCACAACACTCCTGTGATGGGGTATACCAGACCCTCTGAGGCCCCCTGCTGGAGGCCTCGTGGCCCTGCCACACCCCGACCCAAAAATAAAGGGCAGTGGAGAGGGTCCTCCAATCTGCCTAGAGTGGCTCTATGGGACACAACCAGTCAGGGCCCAGCAGCCTACTATAAGATGAGCTGCAGGACCAGAGGGAGTTCAGTTCCCTGCTGGAGCTGTAGGAGTGTGGATGGCTGATAGAGCTACAGAACCCTGGACAGGACAGGACAGGACAGCGGGAGAGTGAAGCCGGGGAGAGTGAAAAGGAGCCCTGAGCTGGTTGCTGAGACTCCATTAGAACAAGGCTCTGAGGTAAGGGTGAAGATGGCATGGGGCTGCAGGGAAGTGGTCCAGGGAATTAGAGAAGCCATGTGACATAGTTAAAGGGACACAGCAGATGGCTGTGAGTTACGGGGCCCCTGTGCTGGGACCCAGAGTAGTGAGTGGGCTCAGGTCCCCCCCCTCCTCTCCCCTCCCGTCATTAGTCACTGGAGGAAGTGGCCTGGACACTGAGGTACCCCAGAGGGGGAACAGAACTATAGTGGCGCAGCTGTAGAACTATAGCCAGGAAGCCCCAAGAGGGTAAATACATTGTCTCCAGGGAGGGAGCCCTGGGGTGCTGCTCTATCCCAGATAGGGAGACCAGATAGCAAGTGTGAAAAATTGGGACAGGGAGTGGTGGGTAATAGGAGCTGTCAAGGCTGTATCCCCACTTTGAACTTTAGGGTACAAATGTAGGGGCCTGCATGAAAACTTCTAAGCTTAACTACCAGCTTAGCTCTGGTCCCGCTGCCACCATTCTCACTGGATTCCCTCCCTGGGAAGCCTTGAGAAACCTCTCACCAATTCCCTGGTGAATACAGATCCAAACTCCTTGGATCTTAAACAAGGAGAAATTGACCCTTCCCCCCTCCTTCCTTTCACCAACTCCTGGTGAATACAGATCCAAACCCCCTTGGATCTTAAAACAAGGAGAAATCAATCTGGTTCTTAAAAAGAAGGCTTTTAATTAAAGAAAAAGGTAAAAATCATCTCTGTAAAATCAGTATGGA
>NW_020664490.1:2999369-3034983 GCF_002925995.2 Terrapene triunguis | reverse complement strand
CTGGTAAAAGGTACATTTACAAATTGAGAAACAAAGTAAATCTAAGACGCCTTGCCTGGCTTTTACTTACAATTTTGAAATAAGAGAGACTTGTTTAGAAAGATGGGGAGAACCTGGATTGATGTCTGGTCCCTCTCAGTCCCAAGAGCGAACAACCCCTTAAACAAAGGGCACAAAACAAAAGCCTTTCCCCCCCCAAGATTTGAAAGTATCTTGTCCCCTTATTGGTCCTTAGGGTCAGGTGTCAGCCAGGTTACCCGAGCTTCTTAACCCTTTACAGGTAAAAGGATTTGGAGTCTCTGTACACAGGAGAGCTGTTACCCTTCCCTTTATAGTTATGACAGGAGCTATATAAGAAAAAGCCCCAAATATTGGGACTGTCCCTATAAAATTGGGACATCTGGTCACCCTAATTCCAGAGGAGGCACAATCAAAGAGAGCATGCAGGTGTGCACACTTGACCAAGCGGGCACCAATGAGAGGTGAGTGCACCTCATTACAACTCTTTTTAGAAAGGGAAATATTGCTCTAATTTTGCAGATGGAGAAAATGTGAGTTGTTCCAATATTTATTAATTGAATTGAGGATAATGCCAAGGGGTTCCATATTGGGACCCCTTGTGATAAGCATTGTACAGTCCTATAACAAAAGTCCCTGATCCAAATAGCTCATTATCTAGTTATAAGAAGAGACAAAACTGCTGGATACGATGAACAGCTATGGGAAGCACGAGGTAGCAATGAGATGATTATGAACATCATTATAAGCTTAACTATTGTCAAGCTTTTTGTAGGTATCCTAGCAGACCTAAGTTTTAAGAGACAACGGAATGCCTTTGTGGATGTTTACAGAGAACTCCTTCCATGCTTATGTAACCCTTCTGCTAGGTGGTATCAGCAGCAGCAAGGGCTGGGTTCAATATCTGGGTTCAATATAAAACAGA
This sequence comes from Terrapene triunguis, assembly GCF_002925995.2. NCBI lineage: Eukaryota > Metazoa > Chordata > Testudines > Emydidae > Terrapene > Terrapene triunguis. The sequence goes on along the minus strand of NW_020664490.1, from coordinate 3,034,040 downwards.
ACTGGCTTGAGCCCCCAGCCAGTAATCTGGGAAAATAAAATACCACCCCTGGGCACCTCTAAGAGGTAATTCTTACCCACGCGCAAGCACTTAGTCTGTATAACAAAATATAACTTTCAGTGAGAGGGAACCCAGCATTAACTTGGTAAAACACCACAACCAGGATTCAAAAGCATGTAACCATAAGCAAAGACCCACCCTACAGCACGCTGGGCAGTGTCCTTTGCCTCAGTTTCCCACCTTGTGGTGTGAAAAGTCAATGAATGAATGTTTTAGCACACCACTCCCTGTCCCGCTGCGGCATCCTGCTCACCGTTGGCTGTTCTTGGTGCCTATGCCATGCTATTCTGCCACTTCTGGCCACTTGCTGAGGCTGTTACTCTGCTGCCACAGTCTGCCACCTCTGCTGCAGCTCAGCTCTGCTGCTTGCTGCTCACTGCCACTGCTGCATTGCAGCGTTCTGAGGTTCTGCCACTTCACACAGCACTTTGTGATTTCACTGGGTAGTAGGAACCTTGCTGCTAGTGCAGTCTCTGCATTGTCTTTCACTGCTACACTATCCCCACATCATGTCTAAGGCTTAACCCTTAGACCTGCTTATCAGTTATTTTAGCTCTAATTATCACTGAACAGAAACAAGGACACTCCATTAAGTCTGATCAGCTCTGTCTTTAAACCCTGGAGAGGAGAGGGTCAAATGGTGTCTAGGGTTCTTGTTAAGCAGAGTCTACACCTCCAGGTAGGTACACCAGGCCCACCCCTTCACTCTTTCACTGGGATTTGGCATCCCTAGTCCCTGCATAGCAAGTGAGGTTAAGTAATGTGACCCACATTTAATACAAAAAGAATTGTAACCAAAAAGCAGCCCAAATTGATCACTTTGGCAAACCAGCTCTGTCTGCTGAACACCTAGACACACCTACTGTGCCTATGTAAATACTGTCTGCTCCTGAAGTCTTTCCCCTTGGTTCATGGGGAAGGGTCATTCAGACCCCACTTACATGTAGAAAGCAATATGGGAGAAAGTGCAAAAGTTTCCTGTTGGACAATTTGCCAAATGGAAGATAAAAGTTGGCATCATTGGCAGGCGGAAGTTGATGTCTTGAAAATGGGTGAGAAAAGTAGCATGGGGATAGGCCATGAAGGGCCTTAAAAGTGAAATAGTGGATGGTGGGCAGCTAGGAGTTGTGGGAAGGCAGAGTGGATCGCAGTGAATCATATCCCATGATGCAGTTCTTTCAGTCCCAGCATTCCATGGGCCTCCGACTGCATTTTGTGGCATTTTTAAACGGCCCCTGTTTACTATGCATCCGCCATCTCTCTCTGAAAGGATGGATCCACTGCTTTCTATTGTTGTAGTCACTGTTATGAACACATCGTGAATAGTCTTGCAGTATATCATGCGCTCCCAATCTGAACAGGAATCCGAGTTGTCTGACCTGCTGTGTGCCATGAAAAGAAACAACACCAGATTACTTTTGGCATTCATGGAGCAGCTGCACATGGTGGACCGTCACTTTGCGGCTTGGGAAACAAGTACTGAGTGGTGGGATCACATCATTATGCAGGTCTGGGATGACTAGGAGTGGCTGCAGAACTTTTGGATGCAGAAAGCCACCTTCCTGGAACTGTGTGCGGAGCTCGCCCCAGCACTGCGGAACGAAGACCCCAAAATGAGAGTAGCGATGGCTGTACCAGTCAGGCACGAATCAGTTTAGAGTAGGGAAGTCAATTGTTAGGGCTGCGTTAACGCAAGTGTACAGGGCCATAATCTCCTTCTGCTACGAAGGACTGTCTCTGGGAAATGTGCGTGAAATAGTGGATGGCTTTGTGGCAATGGGATTCCCTAACTGCGGTGGGGTAATGGATGGCATGCTGTCCTGGGTTCCTCCCAGGGTGCCACCTGGAACTGGGGTATCACTGAGCGCTACTGCTCCACCAGCATGGGCTCCCTTTACACTGTACTGTTGTGGCAAGCTGCCCAGCCCACATACAGGTAGGGAGGGACACACCCAGCTGTGACCAGCCCTGCATGGGAAGGCTCCAGCTAAGAAACTTCCCAGCTCCCCAGGCACGCACCCCCTCTGGAGTGTAAACCGAAAATTATACTATCTTGCGCTGCACGGGGAACACTGTGTTCCTTAAGTGTTTCCAGCAGTCTCTTTGGGTGGAGAGTCAGTGAAGAACCACGATGATGTCACTCCCCTGCTTTATATAGCTTTTGCATATGGCAGGAACCCTTTGTTTTCCCAGTGGAAAAGTACTGATATTCCAAGATGGAGACCAGTACCAGGTGACCTGGTCACATGTCTCTGTAGTGTCACCGCAGCCATTGCTCGGAAACTGTCTGTAGTGTCCTCGGGAAGGCCCCCAGGTGGGAGATAAGCCTCTTCAAAGGCCTATTGTTTTCTCTAATGGCCCTTCCACACCCAGCTTTTCAGAATGAAAGCATCTTGTCTAGTGAATGTTCCCCAGGTGTAAACACATTTGTAATACAGATACATGGTCCATATTTCTAACTTCACATACAAAAATGATACGTGTATACAAATAGAATAATCATATTCAGTAAATCATAACCTTTCAAATGACACCTCATATGACTTATCTTGCATAAAATACTTATAACTGTCATAATCGTATCATAATAATATATGGGGTGCAGTATCACACACATTCCAATTTTGGCCCTGGATCACCATGTGACAGAGTAAATCAATAGAAAGGGGTACTTCTCGATGGTATTGCAAGCGCTTGTGGATCACCGTGGTCTAGTAAGGTGCAAGCAGGGACTCTTTTTCCAGACCAGAAGATTCCTGTGGGGGATGTTGAAATACCCATATAAATTCTGGGAGACTCAGCATACCCCTTACTCCCATAGGTCATGAAGCCTTATGTGGGAAACCTGGACAGCAGCAAGGAGCACTTCTTCAATAGGCTGAGCAGGTGCAGAATGACTGTGGAATGTGCCTTTGGCAGTTTAAAGGCATGCTGGCAGGTTAGACCTAAATGAAGAAAATATTCCCATGGTCATAGCAGCCTGCTGTGCGCGGCATAATATTTGTGAGGCTAATGGTGAAAAGTTTCCCCTGGGATGAAGAGCTGAGGCAGATCGCCTGGCTGCTGATTTTAAGCAGCCAGATACCAGGACTATTCAAGGGGCACAATGGGTTGCTATTGGAATCAGGGAGGCTTTGAGGCAACGTTTTGATAATGAGCACCAGTGATGTGTACTTCTATACAGCAATCTCGCATGCTTCATTAAGTTCAGTTACCTTGTTTTAATTAAAAATTGTAATGATTTCTGAGTGGAATTTGTACTAAGCAAATGATTAAACGGCATCTATGAATTACTACCAGCAGCAATCACTATGTACAGGACACAAATAAAGATGGGTTCTATTTCAGACAGTGTGTTTATATTAAACACCTATTAACACACACAAGGCTTGATGGGAAGGGAGATATCAGTGAAGGGCAGTGTAAGCTCTCAGGGCTGTGTGTAAGTCCAGCTATCATTTTGGAAGCTGGCCGAAGGGGTGGAGTGAACGGGGTAGCAAGACATGCCAGGAAGTTGCAAGGAATGAGTTTGGGGAGGACATGGAAAACAGTTCTGTGTCAGCTATGGGGGGCAGGGGTGAGCATGCATCTGTTCCGACTTTAGTGTGATTAGGGACTTCAACATCTCTGTTTGCTCCTCCATCACTTTTATCAGCCACTCATGGCCCTTTAGAATGCACTCCTTAATCTCCTTTCTGTCCTTACTTTCCTTTTCTCTCCATTCCCTATATGAGGATTGGAGCACCTCTCAGAACATTTCCTCCTTGCTCTTTCTTGGTCACTTCCTTATCTGGCGAAGGCATTCTGCCAGTGTGTAGGGGGTTCCCCAAAGGCCACATCTGCAGAAGCACTAGAAACAATACATAGAAGCGTGAGTGTTGGTTCACAAACAGTATTCAATCATTACAGTAAAATATACCTCTTGTACCATACCAATCACTTTCTCACTGATCCTTGGCAAGCACACATCTTGACTAACAGTTCAGCTTGGGTGGGAGGTTGGCATTCAAGATGGGGCAAAGGGTGTAGGTGATGTTTTCAGGGGATCAGTGAAGGTAACTAGGGCCAATATTGTAAATTCTGCCACCATTTTCCATAGGCGGAGGTCATCGATCTGATATCTATCTCGTGAGGGTAAGCAAGGATGCAAGGGTGCATCTACCGTATGCATGAGGTTGCAGAATTGGTCCCTATGCTGCTCACGTGTGCTGCTTTGGTCCCTGCGCAAGTGATGGCTGAGAGGCACAGGAAAATTTCCTACAATGGGGGAAAGAAGAAAGCAGCTCTGCCAAGTACCTCCAGGAAAGTTTCCTAGAGATCTCTCTGGAAGATTGCTGTGAAATCTTGGTGTGCATTAACACACTGTTCTGCTGCACTGCTTAGGTGCACCAGGGAATGTGGAGCACACTCAGACACAGCCTGCACATTCCTATCCCTTCACCCACTTCTACAATATACGGAGCAAAGGAAAGCTGTATCTCATAACTGAGCAGCATCAACTAAAAAAGATCACTTACCAGGGCTCTCCTCTGCATGATGCAGCATGCCAGAGACAGACTGCTGGGACATCCCTCCAGAGTGGAAAAGTTGTCCTGACTTGGTATGCCACCAGATGATCCTGCTGTGTTCTCCACATCATCCTCCAGCTTGACCTCCTCATCCACGACTTCATCCTTGGGCTTAGGTCCACTGTCTGCCGCCTCCAGCCCCGCTGAAGTATCCACTGGGCTCTTAGCAGTGGAGGTGGGGTTGCCACCAGGGATGGCGTCCAGCTCCTTATAGAAGTAGCAGGTTTTTGGTAGCAGCATCATAGCAATGGTTTGCCTCCCTTGCCTTCTGTTATGCCTGCCTCAGCTCCTTTATCGTCACTTGGCACTGCACTGTGTCCCATTCGTAGCCCTTATCACACAAGCCACAAGAAATATCCCCATAGGTATCAAAGTTCCTACGACTGGACCACAGCTGGGACTGGACAGCTTCCTCTCCCCAATACTCAACAGATTCAACAGCTCAGGTGTGCTCCAAGCGGGAGAGCGTTTGCTGCGTGGAGTTGGCATGGTCAGCAGAGAAGATGCAATGTGAGCTCTGCACACCGAGCAAACAGGAAGTGGAATTTCAAAAATTCTTGGGCCTTTAAAGGGGGAGGGGCAGATTACCGGGGTGTAGGGCAGCAGAGTTTGAACTGCTGACCAGAGCAGTCAGTATGGGCATTGTGGTACACCTCGTGGAGGACATTTACAGCAACAAAACCAAGCGCAGTGTCTACACTGACACTTTGTCAATTTAACTTTACTGCAAAAAGCTCTGCACCTCTCATTAAAGTGGTTTTTATTTTGTCAGCAAAACTCACACTGTAGAATGTACACCTCCACTGCTTTGTTGATGAAAGCTGACTTTTGTTAACAAAACTCTGTAGTGTAGACAAAGCCTAAGCAGGGGTGAAAGTAAAACTTCTCTTACCAGTACGGGGGGGCAGCTTTGCCTCACCACCATCCCCCTGGAAGGGATGGGGCCTCAGGCGGAAGGGGTGGGCCTGGGAGTTCAGCGTCCCCCAGCCAGCCAGCCCGCTCACGCTGCCCGGGGCTCCAGAGGCGATTTAAAGGGCCCGGGACTCCGGCCACTGCTGTGGTAGCAGCAGTGACCAGAGCCCCAGGCCTTTTTAAATCACTGGCCCCAGGGTAGCTGCTCCTTTTGTGCCCCCTCTCCTCATCGGCAGCCGGGGGGGAGGAGAGGGACAAAAGGGGCAGGGACGTTAGTGCGTAGGGACCTGGCAGGGGGCGCAAAAGCAGCAGTGATGTTGAAGTGCTGCCACGGCAGCGCTTTAAAGTCCGCAGTACGGGCCAGTACAGGCGGCCACTTTTTACTAGTACACCGTACCGGCCCGTACTGCCTTACTTTCACCCCTGAGCCTAAGGCACACAACAACTTTTTAGCTGTGTGTGGTAATTTGTTTGTTTTTTTTTTGGTTTTGTTTTTTTTTAAATAACATACACGTAGCAATTAATACACCAAATATATTCTTTCACTAAATGAATTAATTAATCAATTTTGCACTAAATTACCATCCCGATGAAGCGTTTGCACTGCTAGCTCTGCTCTGTCACGAACTATTCAGTTCTACACTTGCATGCCTTTTTAGTCCTCTGTGCAGAAATGCACTGAATAGATTCACCTCAAGAACTTCATGTTTCTCTATAGCTATAATCTGACCTTATCTGCTAACGTTTTGGTATCTGAATGCAAACCTCAAAGAGATGTTAAACTTCTGTAATGCACTTAATGTAATCATCTGCCAGAAATGTACAAAGGCATGATGTCTGGTTAACAATTATTGAATCACTGAGTAGTGCAAAGAGATGTTCCCTTTTATATTTGCATAATGGCAAGTCCCCATTCAGACCTTGTGTATTCAGTTCTAGACTTGCATGCCTTTTTATCGATTGTTCCACAAAATGTCATCCTCCATGTGGCGTGACCTCGCACGTCCGGTGAGAGAGGTTACACGGGTCAGAGGATGCTGCTTTGTTCTACTAAATGGTGTTTTCCATGTGTGTTCAGGGGCCGGACAGAATCTTTAAGATTAAGAGATCTGTTTCGCTTAAGCTGATGGCTAACAGATTTGTTTTATTTATTTGTATTATAGTACTGCCTAGAGGCCCAAACCCACAGTGAACACACCTAAAAAAGGACCCGTTCCTGCTTTGAAGAGCTTACTGACCCCTAGTGGGAGTTGTGGATTCCCAGCACTTCTGAAAATCAGGCCATGAATTTAAGTGTCTATACATTTTTATATATATTTATAAATTGGCCAAAGTTTGCACAGGTGCCAGACAAGACGCTCCCTCAATTACCCCACGAGGAAAAATTAATTGGCTTTGTATGCTTCTCACCTGTGACTGTCATGACTCTAATATCTTGCCTTTTCATGATGAATTCTATCTGAGCCTTCAGCTCACTGTCTTTATCTGTGTCCTCTTAATTGTTGTCTGCATTTGCTTGAAAAGTTTGACTCTGAGGATTGTAGAGCTTTAAGTTACAGAGAATTGGATCTTTTTGAATAAACGTAATTAATTGCTGAGCAACTCTGCTTGATTCCTTTATCTGAAGAAACAATACCCTCAAACATCAGAGTGGGCGCTCCCTCTTATCTCTGGTCCTGATTGGTAGCAGGACAGGATCTTCTTTCACTTGCTCCTTGTTTCCATGGTTCACTTAGTTTCCAACATCCAGTTTTAGAAAAAGCTCAGTAGTGCAAGAACCTCTTACCTTCCTGCTTTAATCGTTTACAATCAATAGATGTGTAGCCCCAGTTGGGAAATTCATAATACTGTGTGTAACCCATACCTTGTTATAGTGGTTTTTTAGAGCCAGAGTAAACAGATGAGTTTCTCACCATTGCCTGAAGAATTGCAGATTCTGGCTCTGGCAAGTCATCAGAGGTAGCAGTTTCCACAAGCTAGGGACCTCTGATGAATATACCATGCCACTGTTCCTAGGAAGTGCTATTCCAGGAGCCAACAGCAAGAGCATACAGGCATAAACTTTGTATTAGATGTAGTTTCTGTTCCTAGCCCTAAGGACGAAAGTCAGTGTGGCTTCACTGAGTCATGGGATAAAATGTTGGCCCTACTGAAAAATGGCAAAAATCTTGTTGACTTTGATAAAAGTAGGGCCAGGATTTCAACCATAGATTTCATGGGCAGAAGGGACTATTATCATCATCTAGTCTGATCTGCATAACAGGCTGAAGAATTTCATCCAGTAATTCCTACATCAAGTTTATAACTCTGGCTGAGCTGCAGTATATCTTTTAAAGGATACACAATCTGATTTAAAGACCCCAAGTTACCGGGAAACCACCTTATCCTTTGGTAAGTTGTCTTGTCGGTTAATTATCCTCACTGTTTAAAAAAAAAAAAAGTGCCTTACTTTCATACTAGGAATATCTAGCTTCAGCTTCCAGCCATTGGATTTTGTTATGCCTTTGCTAGATTAAAAAGCCCTCTTTTCTGTTAGAAATGTTGTTTCCCATGTAGGTACTTATATATGATCAAGTCATATCCTAACCTTCTCTCTGAGGTGACTGAGGTTGTTAAGTTTCTGACTGTAAGGCAGGTTTTTCAGATCTCAGGTTATTCCTATAGCTGTTTTCTTAACCCTCTCCAATTTTTCAAGATCCTTTTTACATTTATGAACAACCGAATTGGACACAGTATTCCAGGAATGGTCTCACCAATGCAGTTTGCAGAACTAATACTGTGACGTTGCACTCTATATGATTTTATAAAAATATGCTAATGTAACTGGAATATGCTTCATACAAAAGGTCTCTTGTAAGGTATCATTACAAAGCTTATAATCTACTGAGTGTGGTCATCCTATTTGTATAAATGTATCACTCTTGTATCTGAAACTAGAAATATGAACTATAATTCTGAGGGCCTATTGTAATTATGCAAAGTGTGGGCCATTAATGATGGTTTGGAACCTTGATGCCTCCCATTAACCAGGACAGTTGTCTGTAGATGGCTCTGTTCTAGTTGAGTCTTCCTGTATACGTGTGTGCTGGCAAGTGGGTAATGAAGTCTGGCAGTGACGTGATCATGTCACCTGAACTGGAATCCATCTTTAACCTGGTGTCTTTCAATTGAGAAGGAGGGGTGGGAACCCAGAGAGGGATAAAGGATTCCTGCCTTATGCAAAAGATATATAAATGGGTGGAACAGAACAAAGGGAAGCAGCCATTATGAGGAATGCCCTAGCTACCACCTGAGCTGGAACAAAGGCTGTACCAGGGGAAAGGATTGTGCCCAGACTAGGAAGGTGTCCAGTCTGTGAAAGAGACTTATTGAAACATCTCTCAGGGTGAGATTTTTACCTGTACTCAGTTGTATTACTGTATTAGACTCAGACTTGCGTGTTTTATTTTATTTTGCTTGGTAATTCACTTTGTTCTGTCTGTTACTACTTAGAACCACTTAAATCCTACTTTCTGTATTTAATAAAATCACTTTTTACTTATTAATTAACTCAGAATATGTGTTAATACCTGGGTGGGCAAACAGCTGTGCATATCTCTCTATCAGTGTTATAGAGGACAAACAATTTATGAGTTTACCCTGTATAAGCTTTATACTGGGTAAAACAGATTTATTTGGGTTTAGACCCCATTAGGAGTTGGGCATCTGAGTGTTAAAGACAAGAACACTTCTGTTAGCTGCTTTCAGTTAAGTCTGCAGCTGTTAGGGGACGTGATTCAGACCTGGGTCCGGGTTTCAGCAGGCTAGCGAGTCTGGCTCAAACCAGGTAGGGCACTGAAGTCCTAAGCTGACGGGACTGGAAAGCAGGGGCAGAAGTGGTCTTGGCACATTGGTTGGCAGCTCCCAAGGGGGGTTCTGTGATCTAACCTGTCACAAATACCATTTCTCTACTCATACTGGGTAGTCCTCTGTTTATACATCATGTTAGCCCTCTTGTTCCCAGCCTTGCATAGGGAATTTATGTTCAGTTAATTATCCACAGTGACCCCTGAGTCTTTTCAGAATCCCTGCTTTCCAGGATATAGTCCCCCACTTTGTAAGTATGAATTGTGTTCTTTGAGTGAATCCCTGGCCCTATGGAAGTCAATGGAAAAACTGTCACTTACTCCAGTGGGGCCAGAATTTCACTCTTTCCCTCTAAACATATGATCTTGTGTTTAGCTTCGTTAAAACACAATCCACTGAATGTGTTGTCTGAAAATGTGATCAGCAACGTTTTTATATTTTCTTCCTGTACCATAGGCCTGGTCTACACTAGGCTTTTATGTCGAATTTAGCGCCGTTATATCGAATTAACCCTGCACCCGTCCACACCACGAAGCCATTTAGTTCGACATAGAGCCCTCCTTAAATCGATTTCTGTAATCCTCCACAACGAGAGGAGTAGCGCTAAATTCGAAATGGCCATATCGAATTAGGCTAGGTGTGGATGGAAATCGACGGTAATAGCTCCGGGAGCTATCCCACAGTGCACCACTCTGTTGACGCTCTGGACAGCAGTCCGAGCTCGGATGCTCTGACCAGCCACACCCCGGGAAAATTTGAATTCCTTTTCCTGTCTGGGCAGTTTGAAGCGCAGTTTCTGTTTGGACACCGTGGCGAGCTCAGCAGCAGTGGCAGCAGTGGCAACGATGCAGAGCTCTCCAGCAGAGATGGCCGTGCAATCCAATAGAAAGAGGGCCCCAGCATGGACGGATCGGGAAGTCTTGGATCTCATCGCTGTGTGGGGAGATGAGTCCGTGCTTTCCGAGCTGCGCTCCAAAAGACGGAATGCAAAGATCTATGAGAAGATCTCTAAAGCCATGGCAGAGAGAGGCTACAGCCGGGATGCAACGCAGTGCCGCGTGAAAATCAAGGAGCTGAGACAAGGCTACCAGAAGACCAAAGAGGCAAACGGACGCTCCGGATCCCAGCCTCACACATCCCGTTTCTACGAGGCACTGCATTCCATCCTAGGTGCGGCCGCCACCACTACCCCACCCCTGACCGTGGACTCTGAGGATGGGATATTGTCCGCGGCCGGTTCCTCAGCGGACGGGGAAGAGGAGGAAGGAGATGAGGAGGACGAGGCAGTAGACAGCGCTTACAACGCTGATTTGCCCGACAGCCAGGAGCTCTTCATCACCCTGACAGAGATCCCCTACCAACCCTCCCCAGCCGTTACCCCAGACACAGATTCAGGGGAAGGATCAAGCAGTAAGTGTTTTAAATATCCAAACATTTATTTACAACATAACTGGCATATTTAAAATATTAACAGTAGCTAAAGTGCTTTAAAACATGTAAACATTTATTTGCAACAAAACAGGAAGATTGAAAATATTAACAGTGGGTAAAGTGCTTAAAAACATGTAAACAGGAAAGTCAAACAAAAGGGGAATCAGTGCAAAGTGTATCATGATTACTCCGTCTTTGGGCGCCTCAATATATAGTCCGAACCATTTTAAAAAAATCTCACAATGTCCGCTTCATGATTATAGTGCCCAAAACCCTGCAGTCATTTGTCCCTCCAAGGGCACCTAAGCCAAGAACTGGTCAATGTAACCGGGGATCGAGGCGACATCCTCCGGGGAGAACTCCTCATACACCTCCTGCAGGTGTTTTTCAAGCCTCATCAGCAGGTTCCTGGGCAGGGACAGCTTATTAGGCCCCCCGTGGTAGGACACGTTTCCCTGCCACAACGCCAGCAGGTACTCCGGGATCATGGCCTTGCACAGCAGTGCAGCAAATGGCCCCGGTTTCTGCAGGCTGTCCCGGAGCATCTTCTCCTTCTGGCTCTCGGAGACCTTCAGGAGGGTGATGTCAGGCATGACTCCCTGCTGTGAATTAGGTAGGGGAAAGTTAGTATTGGGACTGCTTGCCCGTCCCTTTACAGAACTGCAACCGCCGGTTTACAGCCACGCGGTTTACAGCCGCGAGGGGCTGGGACAGGGCCAGAGTTCATGCTTGCAGGATTGCTGCCAGCAGAGACTCGCATTGCTTTCTATGTGAAAGGAGGCCAGTGCCACTCTTAAAGTTTTAAGCGGCCACAAGTCTACGGCTTACCATGTTTGCCATCTAGACAAAGTCCGGTGTCCTGCCCTGCTCCTCAGCTCGCCACAGCAAGACCGCAGGCACTGTAGGCGAGGGCCGAAAATTCGACCTTGTCCTCAGTGCGCGTGTGATAGGTGCTCTGCATGGTCTTGTTCACGGAGCAAGACTATGTTCTCTGTTCACAGATACATTGCTCTGTCTCAGGAATTCACTCCCTTTTTCCAATTCCCACAGCCACATCTGCCCAGAGGCTAGCGCACATTAGGAGGAGGAAGAAGAGGACACGGGAAGACATGTTTGCTGAACTAATGGAATGCTCCCGAGCACAGGCAGCCCAGCAGACACAGTGGAGGGAGAACTTGTCCCAAATGCACCGGGCAAACATTGAACGGGAGGAGAGGTGGCGACAGGAGGACAGGCAGGCTACTCAAACGCTGCTTGGACTAATGAGGGAGCAAACGGACACGCTCCGCCGCCTTGTGGATGTTCTGCAGGACCGGAGGCAGGAGGAGAGAGCCCCGCTGCAGTCTCTCTGTAACTGCCCTGCCCCGCCACCAAGTCCCATACCCCCCTCACCCAAAGTCCAAACACGGAGGGGTGGAAGGGGCCGGGAAAAATTTCACTCCACCCCTGCGGACTGCTCTACCACTAGAAGGCTCTCATTCCCCAAAATTTGAAAAGTCCTTTCCTACCCGCCTCACACAAGACCCCGTCCAAGTTTCACCCCCCCGTTCCATGTGCGGTTGTTAATAAAGAATACGTTTCTGTTCATTTCTGTTTCCATCCTCTTCTTTTGGAGGGGAGTCTGTCTGGAGGGGGGGGAAGGGCCTTGGTCATTGGACAGGACAGTCACCTTTAGCAGGGGGCAGGTGCAGCAGCAGGGCACATATACAGTGCAGTGACTAGTTATCCTGGTCAGTCTGGGAGGTGGTTTTCATGTTCTGTGTGGTGGGGGCGGTGGTGTTGCTCTGTGACTTGGTGGCGGGGGAGGGCAGTTACAGATCTTATGCAGCGGTCCTTACCCTGGATCACAGAGCCGCGCAGCAGGGGATCTGTAACCCTCCTCCCCCTGCAAGACAGTCACATAGCCGACACATACACGCAGTCCCGGCCAGGAGGGCTGGCAGGCTCCGTTGAAACAACCAGTCCACCATCGCGGAGCCTGTCATTCCTGGAGTTTAGAAGCATCATTTGCATCACAACCCTAAACCCGCTCCCCGCCACAGTCTGCGTCCCAGGTTTAAAACATTCCCGTGAAAACAGTAATAAAGACAACGGTGTCCATGAACAAAACAGAACAGATTTTATTTTTTGGGAAGGGGGTGAAGGGGGTATGTAATTGGAGAGGATAGTCGACGGCAACTGGGTAAAGAAACGGGGGCAAGTTCAGCTTCTGTGTCCACAAACTTAAAAGTCAATGGGTACCCTGCTCAGCCTTGAAACTGGCTTTCAAAGCCTCCCGGATGCACAGCGCGTCCCGCTGGGCTCTTCTAATCGCCCGGCTGTCTGGCTGGGCGTAATCAGCAGCCAGGCTATTTGCCTCAACCTCCCACCCCGCCATAAAGGTCTCCCCCTTGCTCTCACACAGATTGTGGAGCACACAGCAAGCTGCAATAACGATGGGGATATTGGTTTCGCTGAGATCACAGCGAGTGAGTAAGCTTCTCCATCTCCCCTTGAGACGGCCAAAAGCACACTCCACTACCATTCTGCACTTGCTCAGCCGGTAGTTGAACAGTTCTTTTTCTGTGTCCAGGGCGCCAGTATAGGGCTTCATGAGCCAGGGCATTAGCGGGTAGGCTGGGTCCCCGAGGATGACTGTAGGCATCTCCACATCCCCAAGAGTTATTTTGTGGTCTGGGAAGTAAATACCTTCCTGCAGCCGTCTAAACAGACCAGAGTTCCTGAACACGCGAGCGTCATGAACCTTGCCCGGCCATCCGACGTAGATGTTTGTAAACCGTCCCCGATGGTCCACCAGTGCTTGCAGCACCATTGAAAAGTACCCCTTTCTATTGATGTACTGGCTGGCCTGGTGGCCCGGTCCCAGGATAGGGATGTGAGTCCCATCTATAGCCCCACCGCAGTTTGGGAATCCCATCGCAGCGAAGCCATCTATGATGGCCTGCGCGTTTCCCAGGGTCACTACCTTTGACAGCAGTACCTTGACGATTGCCTTGGCTACTTGCATGACAACAACCCCCACGGTAGATTTGCCCACGCCAAAGTGGTTCGCGACTGACCGGTAGCTGTCCGGCGTTGCAAGCTTCCAGAGGGCTATGGCCACTCGCTTCTGGACAGTCAGGGCTGCTCGCATGCGGGTGTCCTTGCGCTTCAGGGCAGGGGACAGCAACTCACAAAGTTCCAGGAAAGTCCCCTTCCGCATGCGAAAGTTTCGCAGCCACTGGGATTCATCCCAGACCTGAAGCACTATGCGGTCCCACCAGTCCGTGCTTGTTTCCCGGGCCCAGAATCGCCGTTCAACAAAATCCACATGCCCCATTGCAAACGTGATGTCCTCGGCGCTGGGTGTCGTGGTTTCTGACAGCTCTGTGCTACTCTCCGACTTCAGGCCCTCACTCCGCTGCCGTAGCCTCCTCGCCTGATTTCTCTGCATCTGCCTCTGGGAAAGGTGTATGATAAGGTGCGAGGCGTTGAGAACGGCCACAACTGCAGCGATGGTCGCAGCGGGATCCATGATCGCAGTGCTGTGGCGTCCGCGCTGTCACTGATCAAAAAGTGCGCGAACTGATTTCCCGCCGGCGCTTTCAGGGAGGGAGGCAGGGCGGTAGTGACTGACGGATGACGACAGTTACCCAAAAGCACCCTCGCCACAATTTTTTACCCAGAAGCCATTGGGGGCTCGACCCAGAATTCCACTGGGCAGCGGGGACTGCGGGAACTGTGGGATAGCTGCCCACAGTGCACTGCTTCCAATGTCGACGCTTTCCCTGGTAGTGTGGACTGACAAAGTCGAATTACTGTCCTTAGTGTAGACACACACGTTCGACTTTCTAATATCGATTGCACATATTCGATTTAACTAAAATCGAACTACTCTCGTAGTGTAGACATACCCATAGATAAAGATAATGGACAACATTGGCCCAAGAACAGATTCCTGCAGGACCCCATTAAAGAACCCTCATTTAGTGATTCCTCATTTAAAAAAAATTATACTTTGAGATCTATCAGTTGGCTGGGTTTTAATCAATTTAATATGTGATGCATTGATTTGTCTACTGCCAATTTTTAATCAGAATGTGGTATGGTTCTAAACTAAACACTTTACAGAAATCTGTTTTACCATCATACTAAATTTTATTATTCAAACTTGTCATCTCATCAAAAAGACAGTATCTGATTCATTTGACAAGGCCTATTTACCATAAACCCATTTTGGCATTTGGTTAGTTTGCTGTTGCTGGCCAATGCTGAAATGTTTTTCCTAAGTTTTATTTACACTGCACACATACATTCTAATGAATGAACACTTTTTTTGTCTACAGTTTTACAACTTGGAATACCCATTACTTCTGAAAACATGTCTGGCATTCCTATATATATGGGTGCATCTATTCTGTTCTAATTCAGGGTTTTGTACTGCTATCCTTTTCTGTAATATCTGAGTGTGTTCCACATAACATAAATAGCAACAGCAAAGTCCGTAAAGAACTCCATGGAGTCTCTCACACTTCTCCCTTTTCAGGGTCGAAAGGGTTGACTTTCCAAGGTGGCATTAGGACATATCCTTCTCAGGATCTTTTCTATTTCAGTGCACAGGTGGACATCCAAAAATTATTAGAGGCAGGACAATCTTCAATATGAGAATAAAGGAAAAATATTAGGTTAGGACTATTTAATTTAGAAAGAAAACTAATAGTAGAGAACATGTCAGTTGTGTATAAAATAACAAATGACATAGGAGTCTGTCAGGCATTCTAGTTTACCCTCATAATTTAAAAGCAGAAATATTGTTGACTATCTATTTTTATTTGCACTGCAGTATGATGAAGGATTAGGGCCACATTGTGTTAGGTGCGGGACAGACATGATGTACTTCTGTAAAAAGACAAGCCCTGCTCCCAAAGAAATTACAAGCTTGATATATGACAATGTGCACATATGGAAGAAGCACTTGTGGAGAAGGAGGACAAAATAAATATTGCTTGTGCCAAGTGTTTTCCAGACATTAAGTTCTACTTAAACTCTACAGCTAAAACTTTTATTAGAAGAATTTTACAGTTTGTAATAGTTAAAATAAATTTCATAGTTAAGTTGCACATGTATAGAGTTATCAGAGGGGTAGCCGTTTTAGTCTGAATCTGTAAAAAGCAACAGAGGGTCATGCGGCACCTTTAAGACTAACAGAAGTATTGGGAGCATAAGCTTTCGTGGGTAAGATGCATCTGAAAAAGTGAGGTTCTTACCCGCGAAAGCTTATGCTCCCAATACTTCTGTTAGTCTTAAAGGTGCCACAGGACCCTCTGTTGCTTTTTATGTATAGAGTTGTCGGACATAATTTTACCAGAAGAAAATTTGTTTCTTACTACTTCTATATGTATGCTTCCTTTCTCTGAAGCAGTGTGTTTGGCAGTCCTGCCTCACCCTGGAATTCAGGTTTAGAATAATGGCTCTGAAAAGGGAATGGATATGATTAAGTTTGAAAACATTTTAAGGGCTCGTAGGGTACGTCTCTCTGGGGATAAAAAACCTGCGGCTTGCCTGGGTCGGCTGACTCAGGCTCATGGGACTTCAGGTCTGGGGCTGAAAAATTGCTGTATAGACATTTGGGCTCTGGGTGGATGGTCCCAGCCCGAGGCCAAACATCAACACAGAAATTGTTCAGCCCCGAGCCTGAGCCCCACAAACCTGAGTCAGCTGACCCAGGCCAACCATGGCCAGATCGTGTGTGTGTGTGGGGCTTTTATCCCTTTATAGACAATGTGATGGAATCCCTGGGGTACAGTCTGGAACTGGGGTACCACTGTGTCCCCTTAACTCTCCAGCCTCGGCTCTCTCACAATGCTTTGCTAGTGACAAGCAGCAAGCCCCTCCAGGTGCTGATATTACTTAGCACAACAGCATGTGGAGCCCCACACCCAACTAGACTGCATGAATGCTCCCTGAGCCACTCATGAATCACACAGGAGAGAGAGGCACCAGCAAATCTCCCAAGCCCCCAGTCTTGCACCTCAGGAATATACCATCTTGCCCTGGTCAGAAGCCTGACCAGTGTAAGTTTATTACCCAGTCCGCCTTTCCTATGATATCTTACATGCTTTGTATGAAATATCACAACCGTATATGAATGATGAATATGGGGGTTGCAGGGTGCCAGTTTGTGGTATAGTGTATCACAGACATACCCTCAGTGTCTAGCTATTAGTCAGTTCTTATGTTTTTATAGCTTTTTTGTGTAAGCCATTCAGAGTAGCTGTAGGGTGGGTGTCAAGTTCTAGTGCCTCTTTCTGGAAGTCAGCTGCAACTACTTCCAATTCCCCTGACGATGGCAACCTATTAATTTGTACAGAATTGTCAGGTATCCAGTTTCAAAAGAAATTTACAAATAAGGAACAGTTTTTCTGTACTGTGGCTTATGTTCATGATGATCAGTGTCTCTGCAATATGAACTAAAACCCTACAGATTTGTTGGCACTGTATATATCCTTCAGTATATTAACCTGGTACATTTCCTCTAAAGAGTGTATCCTAATACATGGCTACTTTGAAGTGATCCCTAATGAACAATCACTTAAACAAAAATATTGGTGTGTAACTGGAACGGCTGCTAACAATGGCAATTAAACTCCAGTTTCTAGACATGTGATCAATGGCTGATGTGCTCCTGAACCAATATAATTTTCTGATTTATCTTAGTAGAGTCTCATAAAACTAAATTTCAGTACTTTCCCAAGAGGTTGCATATCAAAATGCTGTAGTTTACATGTAGTGATTTGAAAGGTCCCCAGGGGAACTATTTGCTACATTAAGATGCAAGCATTTTATTTATTTGGACGCATACATGCTTTTAAATACACCTCTACCCCGATATAAGCTGTCCTCGGGAGCCAAAAAATCTTACCGCGTTATAGGTGAAACCACGTTATATCGAATTTGCTTTGATCCGCCCGAGTGCGCCCCCCCCCCCCCCCCCCCCCAGAGCACTGCTTTACCGTGTTATATCGGGTCGCGTTATATCAGGGTAGAGGTGTATTTACCATAGGTTGTGGGCAGTTGTTGCAGCTCTTATTAAGGGCTGGACTGTTCCTAGCTTCTATGTCTCCTTGAAAGTATGTAGTAGGGGGAAGGGATGATGTCCTGCGTACATTGCTACTCATACCACAACTCCAGGAGCTCAGGGGAGCATGTGGGCCTTGCACCAGATGCTCCCCCACTGAGACCAATAAGGCATGGAAGAATGAAGAGTAGGCAGAGCTGTTGCTTCAACTTTCCTCCACCCCATGCTAGCAAGCAGAGAAGGATGGCTGCACAGACAAGAAGTATGTTGTACCCCATAAGGGGTTTTGCAAATTACTTATTGCTCCAAGTGCTACATCTCTGAGGCTTTCAGGTGCTCCCACTGGGACTCATACAAATAGCATGATTTAAGCCTATGTAATTAGATTAGACTCATTGTTTGGGGCAATAATCTAGTCCCCAAGTGGATAAAGTGTTGGGACAAAGCCTTAGTACTTAATCCCAGCAAGGGAACTGGACTAGTGCTGAGACATAGAACACATCCTTTCTATTGCCTGCCCCTATTATATTTGAGGTATGATTAGAAACCGGGGAAAGAAGACATTTGGAAGCTATTGTAAATTACTGAAAAGAGCATCAAACCTATAATAAGTTTGGTTGGCTGGCACTGTTCCATAGGTTTCAGTTGTTTGATTTAACCATGTTAACAGCAAGAAACCAAATGGTAAGAGCCAAGTTGTGGCTTTCGACACTTTGGTGCTACTCTTGTTGAGGTCAGTATGAGTTACCCCAACACAACTTGAGAGCACAGTTGGGCTATAAGTGTGGTTTAACAAATAGGAAGATTTTTTTTCAAGCAGTTTAATTAGAATATGGCCTGATTCTGCAAGGTGCTGGGGTGGCTGCTACTAGATGCTAAGTGCTTAGCAGCTTCTGAGATTAGGCTCTTAAGTGACATTTACATACATGAATTTTTAGGTTGCTGTGATGCCACCACTAATAGTACTAGCAATTAATAAGCTAGCACCTATCCAGTGCTCTACATTTTTCAAAGTACTATATAGATATCTGATAAGGGTCTGATTTGATTCCACTTATTCTGAAGTAATTCAGGAGTAATTTCTTTGGGGTTATGTTGATGAAAGTGAGATCAGAATCTGGCCCTAATTGTATGAAGTCACGCAATATGTTGTTCACACACTGAGTTGTAATTAAATTATCAGGAAATCAGAATAGTAGTGAGTAATCTGATTGGCTGAGAGTTGGTTTACAGTATGATTTAAAATAAGAGCAAATGGACTGTCTCAAAATAATGGTCCTCTCGAGAAAAGCAAAGGTTTGTATCAAAAACACAATATTGAAAGAAATCCCAGAAGTGTATTTAGAAAATGCCTGAGACATTGCTGCTATGTATGACAGCATTCTAGTCTAGTGACATTGGGCCTGACCAGGCCTGGTGCTGAGTACCCTTTGAAAGGACTGGAGCATGCTCAATGTCCACTGACCTCAGTGGGAGGTGAGGCTGCTTAGCACCTTGCAGGATTGGACCCGTTGTTTCTCAGTCAAAGGGTTGGTACAGCTGTAGTCATTTTGTCTGAAAAATGGAGTGATCCTCACTTTGCCATTATTGAATATCTTCATTTTAATTGGCCTAAAGAACAGGCTTCTTGTGTGCTTCAGCCTAACTGAAAGCAACCCATCAATAAAAGTACAGGTTGTTTTTACTTACTGTGCAAGTAAGTATACAAGTGTGATCGGCATAGCATTTCTGCACAATTATAGCATGCCCCAGGTGGTATAAGAGACTAGGCCAAAGGCCAAGTAACTGCAACCACCCAAGTGTAGTAATCTCCATGAGAGGCGCTGCTTTGAATGTCTGACTGCTTTTAAATGGAATTTATACATGAAAATAGACCAGTGTATTTTGGAAATGGACGGGATTGACAGACAATGAGGAAGCGTATGTTGTGTCAACAGTTAGAATTCTAAAGTCACATCAAAGAAATTTTCCCAGTCAGAAACAATCTTACAGTTATTTTTAAATAAAGAGATCCAGCAGTCTAACTTGGTTGGAAAAAGGTTCTGTGTGGTATAATTGAAAATAGGTTAGATTCAGTTCTGGGATATAGAAAATTTCTGGGTAAAGCTTGATATAAAAGTTTAATTTATAGCCACAGCAGGACTGATTTTCCTCTACTTTCAACACACTGCAAAAGCTTCATTATTTATTTATTTAACATTTAGATTGTCTTAGCAGCTAGAGCCAAGCACTCCAGAGCTCCATTGTGGTCACCGCTGTAAAAGCATACATGATAGGAAATATCCCCCATTATATACCACAATTGTTGTTCATCCGAAAATTATTTGCATCAGTTAACTCCCCAGATTTACTATTATTATAATGTTGAAGTAATACCTACAAATTGAAGCAAACCGATCTAATTAATGGTTGTGTTTGTTTGGTTTTTTTTTTTTTTGTAAATGGCCTCTAATACTTATGCTTTTCAGCACTTTTCGTAAATGTTCATAAATTGTAGCACAGAATGTGCTTGGCTTGACTGAGGTGATGAGAGAAATGTTGTGCATAAGTGACTTGAGAACAATCACAGGCCCACTCAGAATGATTTTGCTCTGCAGTTTTCAGTAATGGATTGATCAGTTTCACCTGTTTGACTTTTTTACCAATAACAATGTTAACTAGTTATGAAAACCTGTATTAACTAATGAGGTGGAGTGTGGTATTGTGGGATTCAGACTTCATTTTTAATAGTTGATTTATTCATTGTTGACATTGGCTAAATTGTATTGCATCAAATTACAAAAGTTTTTGCAGTGTTTTATAATATACCAGGGGTCGGCAACCTTTCAGAAGTGGTGTGCCGAGTCTTCATTTATTCACTCTGATTTAAGGTTTCGCATGCCAGTAATACATTTTAATGTTTTTAGAAGGTCTCTTTCTACAAGACTATAACATATAACTAAACTATTGTTGTATGTAAAGTAAATAAGGTTTTTAAAATGTTTAAGAAGTGTCATTTAAAATTAAATTAAAATGCAGAGGCCCCCGGACCTGTGGCCAGGACCCCGGCAATGTGAGTGCCACTGAAAATCAGCTCGCGTGCTGCCTTCGGCACGTGTGCCATAGGTTGCCTACCCCTGTAATATACTGTAAATGAATCCTGCCTGGAAAGCCCATCTCTCTCTTAAGAACAGAGCAAACATATCCCATCTTCTCTCTATAAAGAAAAAGATCAGGGCTCTTCAGTAAATTCACATATTGTAGGTCCGTTGTAGTAATATTTCATATCTGAGAAACAAGGTGGGTGAGATAATATCTTTTATTGGACCAACTTCTGTTGGTGAGAGAGACAAGCTTTTGAGCTTACACAGAGCTCTTCTTCCACAACACTGTATACTGAGAATATCTGTCATTCTTAAAACATGTCTGGATTCTGTGGGAAGGAAGACATTGAATTCCATTTATATGCAGTAGGGACAGCTGAATGCTGAACTCCCTAATGAAATGTAGAGCTCTCACTTGAATTTTCTTGCAGCAGTGACTTCGATGGGAGGGAATACTTTCTTTTTCTTAGTTGCAATTCAGAGTGTACACCAGACTCTGAAATACTAGACAGTTCTTCTCTTTTAATCCAAGAAAACAAGCATTCCAGTTTGAGTTTATAACAATGCAACTGTATCTGTCTGTTTTAGATGTGGTCAAGAGAGATTAAAACTATTTTTGGAATGTGGAAGTTGTGCTGTTACCTTTAGGGAAACAATCCCCAGCAGAAATTTTGTACTTACTAATTTGATCAATTTGCCACAAAGCAACCTAAAGTCTGTCTTCTGCCCTGGTTCTGACATTCACATTCTCAGACATGGGAGGTTCTGTCTAGGCTTTTTTCAGTCAGCCACTGGTGTGGAGAAACACAGCAGAGATGGGGGGAGAGGTGCTCAGTGCCAGCTGCAAATTTTGAGAAATGTGAGAACCGACATCTGTCTAAGACCATTATCTTCAAACACATTGACACACACAGCAAGGTTCTGTGGGATTTAGCAAGAGGAATATTCTGGCATAGTAGTGGCTAGTGACAAATGTGGATAACAATGTTGAAAACCAAAAAAACCCACATTTAAGTCAACATAATGCAAGGAAAGTAGGTGTAAAATGGTCTCTTCCAGATTTGTTTGTTTGCTAGGCCAGCTACTGCCCTATTTCTAATAAATTCTATGACAAGCTTAGGGCAAGTCTACACTACAGTGCTACATTGGCAGAGCTGTATTGATGCATCTGTGCCGCTGTAGTGCTTCTGGTGAAGATGCACTATGCCGATAGGAGAGCTATACTCTCCTGTTGGCGTAATTATTCCACCTTCGTGAGAAGTGGGAGCTATGTTGGCAGGATAGCATCTTCCACCAGCATAGTGCCAGTGTGGATAGCATGAAGGTTATGTCGCTCAGTGGGGGCTTTTTACACCCCTGAGCGACATAAGTTAGATCGACTTAAGCAGTAGTGTAGACCTGTGTGATTAAGGGGGGAGGGGGGCTATTCGTCTTGCAATGTTGCATGTGAGTCTTACTGTCCTATACTAATACTGTGTGTACCTTCGTTTCCCTGTGTACTGCACCAACACTTGGGAGTTGGGTGTGTGATTTTTGCTGAGGCCCTCGGGGCAGGTGAGACTGCCCAGCTATTTGCAGCTATGTAACCTGAGGCCCAGGAGGGGAGTGCGACCAGGTGACACCTTTAGCCTGGGAAGTGAGACAAAGAGAAGGAGGAGGGGCATGAAGGGGGTGTCAGAGGTCAGGTGGCTGGAAGCTAGCAGTCTGCTTGGGGGAACTGGAAGAGAGGGAATCCAGGGTGTCTGGCCCAGGATTCCCAAGATGGACTTGGCTGAAAGTCACTGATGTCTGTAATAACAAGCTCTGGTCCTATCTACGAATAAGCATCCTGTCTGTGTAAGCTTCTTGCCCTGGAGACAGTATGCTCAGAGAAAGGAGGCATGCTACCCCAGAGTCTTGACTGGCTTCATATGGAGTAGTTCCAGAGCATCTCCCGGTGACTCTGACAACTGGTGGCAGTGGTGGGATCTACTGCACCCCGTGGACAGCACATCCTGCAGTAAGTGACTGGGGAGCAGTAAAACAAAGGGGGATTAGCCAGAGATACAGGCTTGCTGGAGGCTCAGAGATGCAGTTCCAGGAGGCAGAGGAGCCTACAGCTTAACCCTGAGAGAGTGGACCCCCGAGAAGGGCTCTTGCACTGAAGGGATTCCTCCCAAGGACCATGGGAAGCGGAGAGAGCACAGGCCTGTGAGTCTGTGACCATTTGGGAACAGCATGGAGATGGCCTATAACATCTCCTTAAGGAGGATGTTGTAGAGCTGTGCAGAGAGAGAGGGCTTTGCATTGGAAGATTTACCAAGGCACAGCTGATTGTCCAGTTGGAAGAGAATGATCGCTCTAAGGAGCCAGTTCCTGACCCAGCTGAGGTCGCGAGAGAGGCTGAAAGCAGCCAGGCAGCCCCAGGACCCACCTACCTGACCAGCTGGGGATCTTCCCGACCGAGTTCCCCATTGGTGGAGCTGAGACGGTTGGAGTTGGAAATGGAACTGAAACTGAAAGCTGGAGGACTGTGAGAAGGAACAGGAGGACCGTGAGAGACAGAGGCAGCATGAATTGGCGATGGCGGCGCTGAGAAGCGGAGACACCCCTACCGTGGTGAGTGGGGATGGGCCCAGGGCGGCTAAGCCCACAAGGAACTCTGATATAAAAGTGCTGCCTCAGTTTAAGGAAGGGGATAATATAGATGCCTTCCTCACTGCCTTTGAGAAGGCCTGCAATGTGCACCAGGTTGACCCTGCAGACAGGCTTCGGCATCTCACCCCCTTACTGGGTCCCAAAGCCGTAGAGATGTTCAGCCAGATGGATGAGATGGAAGCAGGGGACTATGAACTGTTCAAACAAGCCCTGCTGTGCAAGTTTGAGCTGACCCCCGAGGCATACAGGAAAAGGTTCCGGAATATGCAGAAGACCCAGGGGATGACCTATCTGGTCCTGGTCACGCTGATGGGAGAATACACCCACAAGTGGGTGAATGGGGCCGGGGCCCAGACCAAGGAGGACATGATTGAACTGGTGGGGCTGGAGCGACTATATGAACTCTGTCCCCCTGACCTGAGGATTTGGCTGGCGGACAAGAGGTCGAAGGACCTGTGCCGTGCGGGCTGCTGGCTGACGAGTTTGTAGACAGCAGGTCAGGATATGGAATGGAGTCCCAGGGGGACAGGCCCACATCAGTGCAGAAGGGGGGTCACCCAGGGGCTTCCCTGAAGGGAGTCTTGGATAAATCCCTCCCAAGAGGCACAGCCAATACCAGAGCTGACCGACCAGCCCCATGGGACCAACAGGACCTGAGGTGTAATTACTGCAGACAGAGGGGCCACAGATGGGCCCGGTGCCAAAATCTCAGGGACAGGATGAGCAAAGCAAGCCCTCACAGGGTTAACTGGGTGGGAGCCCAGCCATAGGAAGCATGGGCTCCCCAGGCAGGAGGGGCTGGCACTTTAGCAATGGCCCAAGAGGGAGGAGCCTCTCAGGCCAGTTCCTCCGGGAGGTTTGATGCTCGGGATTCAAAGTTCTCAGTCTATAGCAGGGGTCAGCAACCTTTCAGAAGTGGTGTGCCGAGTCTTCATTTATTCACTCTGATTGATTTAAGGTTTCGCGTGCCAGTAATACATTTTAACGTTTTTAGAAGGTCTCTTTCTATAAGTCTATAATATATCATTAAACTGTTGTTGTATGTAAAGTAAATTAAGGTTTTTAAAATGTTTTAGAAGCTTCATTTAAAATTAAATTAAAATGCAGAGGCCCCCGGACCGGGGCCAGGACCCCGGCAGTGTGAGTGCCACTGAAAATCAGCTCGCGTGCGGCCTTCGGCACGCGTGCCATAGGTTGCCTACCCCTGGTCTACAGAGTGGGGGTGGGGCGGCCCCTGAGGAGCGAGTGCCTTATTCTCCTGGAGGTGGATGGGAAGCAGGTCACTGGGTACTGGGACATGGGTGCTGAGGTGACGCTGGCCCGGCCTGAGGTGGTGGCCCAGATCGGGTGGTGTCCAACACCTACCTGACCCTGATGGGCATGTGCGGGCCCCCGTTTAAGGTACCCGTGGTGAGGGTGCATCTGAAATGGGGGGCCAAGAAGGGCCCCAAAGATGTGGGGGTGCACCATCCGTTGCCGACCGAGGTGCTTATGGTGGGTGACCTGGCGGATTGGCCAGGCAGCCCCCAGAGTGCCCTAGTCGTCACCCGTAGCCAGAGCCAGCGAAGGGCACTCTTCCCTGACACTGGGAGCAGTGCCCTGCTGGGGACAGGACTTGACGGGGCTGTGGCCTCTGACCCAGTCACTGAGAGGTAGCAGATCCCCATCCCTTCCCCAGCCACTGAATTCCAGGCCGAGCTGTGGAAGGACCCCTCCTTAGAGAAGCTGAGGGAACTTGCTGGCCATGGCATGGCAAAACCCCTGGGGGAAGGCTGCTGGGAAAGTTTCCTGTGGGAGAAGGGATTCCTGTTCTGGGAATGGGCTCCCCAAGGGGAATTAGAACTGTAGGGAATCAGGAGACAGCTGGTGGTCCCCCAGAAGTACCGCCGCAGGCTACTGTACCTGGCCCACGATGTCCCCCTTTTGGGACACCAGGGAATCCCGTGCACCAGGCAGAGTCCGCTACAGAACTTTTACTGGCCTGGGGTCTTTGCTGCCGTCCAGCAATACTGCAGGTCCTGCGACCCCTGCCAGAGGGTGGGGAAGGCCTGGGACAAGGGGAAAGCGGCTTTGAGACCAGTCCAGCGGGCTGGTGGAGAGGTTCAATGGGACGCTAAAGATGATGCTGAAAATCTTTATGAACAAGCACCCACCGGACTGGGACAAGTATTTACCCTACCTGCTGTTTGCGTACCAGGAAGTGCCCCAGGAATCAACTGGGTTCTCTCCTTTCGAGTTGCTCAAGTTCTTTGGAATAACTTTGCATATTTTTCTTGGGTTGGGGGTGAGGGGGTGAGACGGAGAAACAAACCCTTGGTGTTTTGCTCTATGCTACGATAATTAGATAACTATGATCAGGAAGGGACATTACCAGTTACACTTCTGAGTTGTGGAGGCATCAAATACTATTCTGCAAATCTAGTTGTCATACAGTATTTGAACTTGCGCTTACTTTATATTGAGATCTTTAAGCCAATCTACCTATTGTGCTGTTCAGACATGATGCAATATTTTACAGTTGTCTTCCTTAAGCATGAATAACATCTTCAATTGACTAAAGTCTAGAATATTTTTTTTAAGCAACACTTAATATTCTTGCCTAGAAAACTGATAAAAAATTTACATGATAATCAGGGACACAGATTCTCTGTGTTCATGGAAACACGGATAGATTTTGTTGTATTCTCCAGAATCTAAGCTTTCATTTAAAAACAAATAAAGATCCCCCCTCCCTTCTGCTTGCAAAGATAACTTTGACAATATAAATGGAAGCATAGTTGTGTTGTAATGCTGTGAGTGTAAGGTAGGAAACTGAATCACAAGTCTACACAATTTTTAGGCTTAATCAATTTTTGCCTTTTATACAATTTCAGACAGAATTATTTTCATTTAGTGTCTGAACAGTTATTTATGACAGACAACTAACAGATAAGATGGAATATGTAGGGGGCCCAAGTTATCGCATTCCGGGACACCGGGAAGTTCTCCTTCACTTCATGATGGTTATCACCACCTCTGGTCTGGTCCTTCTGTCCTGTGCCTTCAGTTTTTGGTCTGGTGTTTCTCCAATTGTTCCTTGTCCACTTGGGTCTTTTTATACATTTCCTTATTGCATATTTTTTAACCTTTCTCCAATCAGCATTGAGCACATTAAGCATTTGTTTTAGGTAACCCATACAGTGTGCATGCACAAGCTTCAGTTTACATATTTCTTGCTGTTTCATTTTGTTTGTGTCACCTTGCTCCTGGGTTTTCCCAGTAAAGGCGCTTCTTGTCATCACAGGCTTGTGTACTTTTTAACTAAAATCTTCCAGCACAACATTTTACCTTATTTGTGTCCGCAATAACATTTTCTTCTTTGAGTAGTGTCTCTATGGGTGCTCCACTGTAGGTGTGCTTGCGTCCCTGCACCGCTGATCAGAGAACTTTGGTAGCAGTGTCCTTTAGGCCTGCGCATACGCTGTCTCTCCTAGTGCCTCGCCACAAGGCCAGCAGCGCATGGGCTAATCCCCTTCTCAACCACCCCTGTCTAGAGATGGACCTATTAGCAGTCCGTTTGCGACTATTATCTTCATTAGCATTTCTACAGTTAAAAGCAACAGAGTCCTGTGGCACCTTTAAGACTAACAGATGTATTGGAGCATGCGTCTGACAAAGTGGGTATTCACCCATGAAAGCTTATGCTCCAATAGATCTGTTAGTCTTAAAGTAGGGTTACCATATTGCAGTCCTGGAAAAAGAGGACACTCCAAGGGGCCCTGGCTCCGCCCCAACTCCGCCCCCGGCCCCGCCCCAACTCCGCCCCTTCCCCAAAGTCCCTGCCCCGACTCTGCCCCCTCCCCTGAACGCTCCACCCCCTACTCTTCCCCCTCCCCTGCTTCCCGCGAATCAAATGTTCAGAGAACGGAGTGGTCTCTAATAGTCAAAGACCCTTCTTCCCCGTCCCCTCCAGTCTATGTCTATCCTATTGCTGTCTAACCCGCCCCAGCTCCTCATCTGATTTCAACTGCCCCCCACTACCGCTCTGGATTCCTTGTCCCAGTTTCCTGGTCCTGTCTCACTCTCCTCTCTCCCCGCCCCCATCCCTCAGATGGGATGTTCGTTCCAGATTGGCAAAATTATAAGGCTTCCCAACATTTCAACACTTCCCATTCTAAATTTTCGGTTGCTTAACTATAGGCTAGTTCTGCCTACAACAAAGCATATTCAGAACCTCTGATTAAAGGGATTATAAGTGTAGCAACCTCCATCATAACTAGTCACCAAAGATTGAACCCGAGCCATCCAGACTTAAAAGCATGAGCTTCTACTACTTGAGTTCAAGCTATAACTCCCTTAGCTGGTAGCTATACAGTTATCCTCTAAAAATCCACCACAGGAGGGCACAAAACACATGTTGGACAGTGAATTACAAAAGTGCCAAATATTATTATTAGACCTGCAATACTTTTCACAATGAACATCAGCGGGGGATAAACTGGGAGTTTAAGAATATTTGGAAAACAATTTTAGAATAACATTCAGTGCTGATTTTATTTCAGCCCACATCTTAATAGTTTTGAATACAAGATCACAATTTTCAGCTCAGTTGGTCTGAACATGCAGAGCTTTAAAATTGCTGTACTCTAAACTGTATATTAACTACAATTTTATAAACCTGCATGTCAGAGAACTGTGTGCCACTACTACTAGACAGTGGCACAAGGCAATTCAGTGTGAATCACAGAAATGTAGGACTGGAAGGGACATCAACAGGTCATCTAGTCAAACCCCTGCACTGAGGCAGGACTGAGTAATAACAACTAGACCATCCTTGACAGGTGTTTGTCTAACCTCTTAAAAAACTCCAATGACTGCTATTCCATAACCTCTCTAGGTAATTTGTCCAGTGCTTAACTACCTTTACAGTTAGGAAGTTTTTCCTAATGTCTAACCTAACTCTCCCTTGCTACAATTTAAGCCCATTGCTTCTTTTTCATGCATGTCCTGAGTGGGACGGGGGGTGGGTCCAGGCAGTGGGATTGGGGGGAGGGAGGTCGAGGGAGTCGGTGGGTGTGTGGGGATGGACCGGGGGAAGCAGGGTGGAGGAACTGAGGGGGACAGGACTGGGACTGGGGGGGGCTGAGGGGGATGGGACAGGACTGGGATGGGGGGAGTAGGGTAGGGGCTGAGGGGAGCATGAATGGGACAGGGTAGAGAGAGCTGTGTAGAGTGGGGTGGGGCGGGGGAGACAATGGGGCTGGGCTGGGGAGGGTTGGGGAGAGGGACAGGGTCTGGAGGGGATGAGACAGAGGGGAGCAGTACTGGAATGGTGGGAAGTTGAGGGGGTGGGACAGCAGGGGGAGCGATGGGGGTGGGATGACGGGAGAGGCTGAAGAAGAGATTTGGGGTAGGGCAAGGCTGAGGGCAGTGGGTTGGGGGAGCAGGGGGACTGTGGGGGAGGCTGTTGGAACGGGGGCAGGGACTGAGGGCAGTGGGTTCGGGGTGGGAGGTACAGGGGAGCCTGCGGGGGAGGCTGAGGGAACAGGGTCAGGGTGGGGCCTGAGGGCAGTGGGTCTGAGGGGAGCCCCCCCAGAGGGACCTGCCAGGGGGCCAGGTGAGCCCAGCAGTGCTTACCTGGAGCGGCTCCCAGGAAGCATCCAGCAGGCAGGTCCCTCCCAGTCCCTCTGGCCCTTTCCTAGGGTTGGGTCAGGTGGAGGGGAGGGGGGCAGGGGCGGGGGGAGCTCTCTGCCCGGCGACCGCTGCCTGCTGCTGGAGTCTACAGGCCCCGCCCCGCTGCAGCACGCAGGGGAGTGAGACCTCCCTGCCTCTCTGTGTGCCGGGACAGGGGGAGGGCTGCGCTCTGCAGGCTCCTGCCGGCCAGGCGGGGGGCCCCGTGGGCTGGCGCCGCCGCGCCGGGAGCTCACTGCGCGCTGCCCCAGGGCCTAGGGAGGGAAGGTGAGTGGCGCCGGCGGCGCCGGCTTGCCGCGGTTCCCCCAGCGTGGCTGCCCTGTCCTCGCTTTTGGGTCTTTAAATAGCCGTCCGGGGGGAAATCCCGGACATTTTTAGCTTTTTACAAATTCCCCCCGGACGGCTATTTAAAGACCCAAAAGCCGGACATGTCCGGGGAAACCCGGACATATGGTAACCCTACTTAAAGGTGCCACAGGACTCTGTTGCTTTTTACAGATCAGACTAACATGGCTACCCCTCTGATACTTGATTTCTATAGTTAGTCTCCCCAGCCTTAGTTGTAGTTTTCTTCTTCTTTTATGTTCTTCCCAAACAAAAACAAAGGCTTTATTTTCCCCCACACACACTCCCCTGTTTTTCCTCCCAACTTGATATGTTGGGTTCACCGGGCTTCAAGAAGTGCCTCTCTTGCAATTGGCCATCCCTGTGACAGACAAGCGCACTCGCTGTATACACATCCTCAGGGAAGGCCACATCCCACAGAAGTGTTCTCTGCCAGCAACTCAGACCCATGTCCCGAAAAGATAGGGAGTTGAGCCAGAAGATCATCTTCATGGAGGCATCCCACCGACCCTCCCCGGAACTGAACTGAGAGTCTCTTGGCAGACGTGAGTCTTCCCCACAGCATTCACCATTCAAGGACTGTGGGTCGAAGAAATCAGCCACAGACCCCTCTCGTAAGTCATCAAAAAAAAAAGAGAACAGGAAGTCCCCAGGGTGAGTCCCGAGCCAGCCGTAAAAGATCTCCGGTATGCTCGGTATCCTTGGTACTGTTGGCACCGAGACAGTCCCAGCCCAGTACCCAGAGCTCAAGAAAATCTGGATTGGCAAGTGCCATTGACGCACCTAAGGACCTGATGAGCATAGGCACAGAGTCAGCGGTACCGAAGGACAAAGACAGGAGTCAGCACACCACTAAGAAGACTCTGCCGGTACGCACTGTACCATCGGCACCGTCATCGATGCCCCATCCAGCACCGGAGCGATGAGTGCCAGCAAGATCTCCAACCCCCTCGGTATCACTGGAATCCAGTGGTGTTATGGCAAATGTCTAACCAGTTTCCAAATGATATGTTACAGACAGCTATTGAATAAATACCCTGACAACAGTGTGTGAGGTGTAGTGAGCTGGCCAGGCCTGCTGGGATTTACGGTTACATAACAGGGGGCCTTTTGCTATCTGGCATTGGAGAGTTGTTAGGGTCACAGTCCTTTCTTGGGTTCCCATCTATCTATGGCACAGAGGGTTTACATGGCCCTGTGGCCTCTCACTGGCAGATCCATCTGGCTTGCACCTCTGTGCAGCAGCCCAGAAGGGGTACCTGCCACCATCCATGTGAGTGTCTTACCAGTATCCGAGAGACCTGGACACATTCCTTAAAAATGGAGTCTTCAAGGACCCCCTACTTAATTAACATGTACTATTGTCTCATAAACATCCTTCTTTTCAATTATTGGTGGGGAAAGTGAAAAATAGACTTGCATGTCATCTGTAAATTAACTGTAATCAAGAGGTAATGTTTTTACCACAGCTAGATTCTGGAGGATATCAACCTCTGACTAGTTGTTTCATTCCTGTACCAATCCAGAAAATATTAGTTGATAATGACACAAAGCTTCTCGAATGTTTATG
This sequence comes from Terrapene triunguis, assembly GCF_002925995.2. Lineage (NCBI taxonomy): Eukaryota > Metazoa > Chordata > Testudines > Emydidae > Terrapene > Terrapene triunguis. The sequence continues at coordinate 3,002,861 of NW_020664490.1, read as the reverse complement.
AATATGTATGTACCCATTGCATTGCATATTATTTCTTTACCTGCAGTATGATTTCTAGCTTCATCATTATTGTGGTTAATTAACTGATTAGCCCTTTCCTGGGTTTCCCTTACTGCCTGAGCAGCAACATGCACATTTATTATTTGTAAGTAATTCTGCCTCACTTAATCCACCTTCTATGTTAGCAAGAGGATGGAGTATTTTATTTCTCATACTTTGTTTTAATTTGTTCAGCTGTTTTTGCAGTACATCTATATCTCCTTGAGTTACTATGGACATCCCTGTCCCCAACAACCCATTAATGGCTCCTATCTCTCTTCCTTCTAATATCTGTTCCTTTGCTTCTCAGGTTATCCCCAAGTTGTTTCATAAATTCTCTGTATAATCCCCCTACTTGACTACCTTGACAAACTTAATTATTGTGAAATCCCACTGGGTGATATTCTGAATAATTGAAGGAACCAGCATACCTTATTATATAAGGCACTGGTTTTGCTTCTAATAAGGGAAAATCTTAATTCATTTTCTGGTCCTGGTGTTATTACTGAACATGGAGGAAACGTCAGAGGTTGAGTTCAGATTTGTTTTTGTGCTTGTGATAATGGGGGGGGAGGGGGAATAGTTGGTTTAGTTTGTTGGTCTGTAACTACTAATTCTACCTCTACTTTTCCCATTTCTGGAAGTTTTCTCTTACTGTAAATAAAAATAAAAATAAATCAATAATAAATCAATAAATCGATATGTACGTCGATATGTTCCAGTATCAATGATCTGAACATCTTGAATTACCATAGAAACATCTGCCTGTTACATCCTTGTTTATGAATTGTTCTTTGCTGTGCTCATGATCTTTTCCATAAACACATTCTTTCTTCATTAGAGCATGGCCCATACTTTTTCCCTCCTGAATACATGATTGTTAACATTTCCACATTTACACCATTTGAAATGAAGTTCCATGTTACAAGGAGTGAACTCAGATTTTGCCTTTCCTTTTAAAATAGAGTGCAGAGTTATATTGTGCCCTTCAGATTCTAAAACTATATTGTTCGAGTGATTAGGACTGTCATAGGTACTATCATAAGTACTGGTTAATCCCTTCTACACTTTCTCTCAATATTCCTTCATGATGTATGTTCCCCAGTTTCTCCTTTTGCATTTTAATGTTTGTGTTGTTATTGGTATTGTCCCCTTTTAATAAGAACATGAGATTGACCCTACTGGGTCAGGCCAATGGTCCCTCTAGCCCAATGTGCTGTCTCTGACAGTAGCCAGTGCCAGATGCTTCAGAAGGAATGAAGAGAACAAGGCAATTTCAAGTGATCCATCCCATCATCCAGTCCCAGCTTCTGGCAGTTAGAGGTTTAGGGACTGCTGGAATATGGGTTTGCATCCCTGACCATCTTGGCTAATAGCCATTGATGGACCTATTTTCCAGGGACTTATCTTAGTTTTTTTTTTAACCTGGTTATACTTTTGGCCTTTACACCATCCCATCGCAACAAGTTCTACAGGTTGACTGTACACTGTTTGAAGAAGTACTTTCTTTTGTTTGTGTTAAACCTGCTGGCTATTAATTTCATCAGGTGACTCCTGGTTCTTGTGTTACGTGAAGGAGTAAATAACACTACCCTATTCACTTACTCCATACAATTCATCATTTTATAGACCTCTATCATAGTCCCCCCACTTAGCCATCTCTCTTCTAAGCTGAACAGTCCCAGTCTTATTAATCTTTCCTCATATGGAAGCTGTCCCATACCTTTAATCATTTTGTTTCTTTTCTCTGCACCTTTTCCAATTCTAATATCTGTTTGTTTGTTTGTTTTTGTTTTTTTGAGGTGGGACACCCAGAACTGGTATGGGTTTTCCTTGGATTTATGTAGTGTCATTATGCTATTTTCTATTCTATTGTCTATTCCTTTCCTAATGGTTCCTAACATCCTTTTTGCTTTTTTGACTGTCGCTGCATGTTGAGCAGATATTTTCAGAGAACTATCCACAATGACTCCCAGATCTTTCCTGAGTGGTAAGTCAATTTAGACCCCATCATATTGTATGTATAGCTGGGATTATTTATTTTTTCCAGTGCACATTACTTTGAATTTTATCTGCCATCTTGTTACCTAGTCAGCCAGTTTAGTGAGATCCCTTTGTAACTCTTCACAGTCCTCTTTGGATTTAACTACCTTGAGTAATTTTGTATCATCTGCAAATTTTGCCATGTCCCTGTTCACCCCTCTTTCCAGATCATTTATAAATAGGCTGAACAGCACAGGTCCCAGCACAGATCCTTTGGGAAACCCTGGTATTTATCTCTCTCCATTGTGAAAACTGATTTATTTCTACCCTTTGTTTCCTACCTTTTAACCTGTTACTGATCCACGAGAGGACCTTCCCTCTTATCCCGTGACTCCTTACTTTGCTTAAGTCTTTGGTGTGGGACCTGTCAAAGGCTTTCTGAAAGTCCAGGTACACTATATCTACTGGGTCACACTTGTCCACAGGTTTGTTGACCCCCTCAAAGAATTCTAATAGATCGGTGAGGCATGATTTCCCTTTATAAAAGCCCTGTTGACTCTTCCCCAGCTATTGTATTCATCTGCGTCTGATAATTTTGTTTCTTTACTATAGTTTACAACCAGTTTGCCTGGTACTGAAGTTGGTCTTACCGGCAAGTAATTGCCTGTGGAACCTCTTTTAAAAATTAGTGTCACATTAGTTGTCCTGTAGTCATCTAGTACAGAGGCTGATTTTAAGCTGTAGGTTATGTACCTGTTAGAAGTTCTGCAATTTCACATTTGAGTTCCTTCAGAACTCTTGGGTGAATACCATCTGGTCCTGGTGACTACTGTTTGTTCCAGAACCTCCTCTTTTGACACCTCAATCTGGGACAATTACTCAGATTTGTCACCTAAAAAGAATGGCTCAGGTGTGGAAATCTCCCTCACATCCTCTGCAGTGTAGACCTATGTAAAGAATTCATTTAGCTTCTCTGCAATGGCCTTGTCTTGAACGCTTCCTGCTTCTGGTGTTTTAAAAAAAAAAAAAATTGCTGTTAGTTTTTGTGTCTTTTGCCAGTTGCTCTTCCAATTATTTTTTTTGGCCTACCTAATTATACTTTTACATGTTATTTGCCAGAGTTAATGCTCCTTTCTATTTTCCTCAGTGGGATTTGACTTCCAGGTTTTAAAGGATGCCTTTTTGTTTCTGCCTCTTTCACTCTACTGTTTAGCCATGGTGGCATTTTTTTTTTGGGGTCCTCTTACTGCTTTTGGGCTGTGTGTGTGTGTGTGTGTGTGTGTGTGTTTTAATATGTATATATTGGGGTATGCATTTATTTTGAGCCTGTATTATGGTGTTTTCAATTAGACTCTATGCGGTTTGTAGGCATTTCACTCTAGTGATTGTCAGGGCCGGCTCCAGCATTTCTGCCGCCCCAAGCAAAAAAAAAAAAAAGCCGCAATCGCGACCGGCGGCGGCAATTGGAGG
>NW_020664490.1:2921680-2964369 GCF_002925995.2 Terrapene triunguis | reverse complement strand
GATTTTTTTGGCTCCCAAAGACAGCGTTATATTGAGGTAGAGGTGTATGTATATTGCATTAGCACTAAAAGTGTGCTAGAAGCTTTGTAAAGACAGAAGATGACCCAGTCCTGCCCCAAAGTCTAAATCCATATGCCTGGGTTTACTTATGGAAGCAGACAGGACGATTTGGACATAAGAAGATACTTGAAGATTTGGCCCAATAAGCGTAATGGAATCCTAACCCTTCTTCCCTTGCTCAGAGATGTTCCTTAACATAAGAGTTTGTTCCAAATTCTTCCTTCTCTTACATCCAAACAAATTCACAGAGGTCATGTAGGAGCCTATTATTAATAAATAACCAGTGCAAAATATTTCACTTTTGGTCGGTCCCATTTGGGGGTTATAGTCTTCCAGACAGACACACTGAGAACCTTCATAGATGCACTCCAGTTTTGCCAGTCTCAGAACACCGGAGCAGGAGGGTTTTGATGAACATGCCATTCTGTATTACTACTACTTCTCTTAATCTCCATGTTCATGGATGTATCTCGGGGCATAGTTTCCTTTCTAGTTTTATTTTTAGGGTAAGACAAGTAGTGAAAGCAGACACATCTTGCCAGATGGCAGTTATGGATTGTTACATGTCATTGCAGAATTTTGTTCCAAAGCAGTCAGTTCCTTTCCAGTACACTTTGAGCTACTCATTTATCCAGAAAGTTTTGTGAACTGGAAAAGGGGGGGAAATGATCAAGATACCACCTGATTTTCAGGTTAGTTGAGTGGTCTGTGCTGTAATCTTCTACTTATTCATGTAGATAGCTTATCAGAAGTGCAGAAATGAATCTCAGTTCCGATTCTAAGGGAATTAATGCCATCTAAATCGAAGGGAATTAATGTCATCTAGCACAGCACAATCTGGCAAGGTAGATTAAAAGGAATGAGAGACAGTTTGGAAGCTGAGAAGAAAAAAAGTTAAAAAAAAAAATACAAAATCCCTCAAGAAATCAGTGACCATCTCAAGTTGTAACTTCTATAGCTAATATACTGTATGCATCAAGAAATATTCTCTGGAGCCAGGAAATGTACTTTTCAGGGGGAAAAAGATGCATGTTATAAAAGCATACATTTATTATTGGGCTTAATTTGAAATTGAATACATCTATCTTACAATAAAGAGAGCCTTATTTGGGTGTTAGACTATACCCACAGCTAACATATTCAACTATAGTGCACTATAATTTATCTGTATCTACCATAGATATATATTACTAAGAATGTGATTAAAACACTTTTCTGGAATTGGGAGGTAGATAAGATAATAATAAGAAAAAATTGTTCCACCTTTGGGTATTAGTTATTCATTGACAACCTTAACTGAATAGTACAGCATTGGTACATAGAATACGTGTACAGTATGTAGGGTTTAATAAAAAAAATCCAGTTTGTATTGATATATTTTATTGACTGACAAATAATGTATAATTAAATACAAAATCAACATTTGTGGAAGCTTAACCCCAATCCTGTGAGTATTTATTCATGTACTTAACTTTACTTTTCTGAGTAGCCCCATTAGCTTCAATTAAAAACTCAGTCCTGTTTCATAGTTCTAAGGGGTTAAGATTATGGGACTTGTTCCTCCTCTCAACCCAGGAATGTGGCGGAAGGAATAAAAGGCATGGCCAGTGAAAATGTGAGAACGGCACCTTGAGGCCATGGGTGACCAAGTATGAGTTATAGCAGCCTTCAGATTGCTCTAATTTATGATGAAGCTGGCCCTACTCTCAGCTATCTAGTATCAAGTGTATCCTGTACTGCCTGGTTTGACCAGATAATCTGGGCCTGTGTGTTCAATCTAGAAAAAAATTGGTCTTTCCTGACTTTTGAAAGGTTAACTGAGAACTGAATTAATATTGATTTTGCATATAAGTGTATATTACTTGTCAAAGAATACAAACCTCAGTCATATTTTTCAAATTAGTTGTCATGTGATTTTGCTTCTTTTATTGCCCTGCTCTGACATAAAAACTGTTATTGTGATTGGGATGAAATTTTGGAAGAAAAACTTGGATACCAATTCTGAGCCCCGAGTTAAATTACACACCAGCAAGTTATAAACACCTCAAATGGGGTTGCCAGGGAAGTCCTGAGAGAATCTGTGTTATAGTTGCAGTGTCTGGACTCCTTAGAAGAATGCATTAATAGCCCTAATCTTCTATCAGGATTCTCAAAAATGGATCTCTGCATCTGTTTGTAGTCCCACTGATGTTAGCAAGACCCCCATATGGACACAGGGCTTTGCTCTAGTAGATTCCAATACACAATAGGGTCTACATATGTGAAAACATATTTTTTCTAAGTACTTTTAAACACAGTATATTTAATAATTGAGTCATCTTTTTAGCTGTTTTTCACACTGAGGCAATTCAGATAAATTGGTAAATAGAAAAATTAACATCAGTTTAAAAAAAAATTAAACAATCCGAAGTCATTTTATAAGTAAACAAAAAGAGCTACAGCAGGGTGTGCAGTTATGGAGAAATTACACCTCTGTTGTGGCTAAAGGTCCTTGGCTTTGCATTTTGCCTCCAGTGCACCTGAGGCATGTAAATGATGTTCTGCGCATATACACAGACACACTCTTGTAAGAGATGAAGATAGAGCATATTCTCATTAGTATTTTACACCATTCACATTTATAAAAGTGAGAATTTGACTCAAATTAAGTTCAGAGATGCCTTATAATTATACTCTAACATCTCATTTACAAGATAGATTAGTAATATGGTCTGTATTTTCTGTTTCCAGTACAGTTGAGTCCCTTGAGTGCTAAAGTACTGTTTTACATTGCTGTACAACTGAGGGTTTAATAAATCTGTCCAATGAGAATTTCATGCACAAAGTCATTGGGATTAAGTGTTTTTTATGGCCCAGTCAACTTTTCTCTGCTTTCAGTTTTTTGAAACTCAACAGCTGCTAGCTCTTCTAAATGTTTTTGTTAACATATGAAGATCAACCACAGTAACTTAAAAAAAACAAAAAAAAAAACTTTCAAACTACTCATCAAGCCTGATCCTAAGAGGTGCTCAACGCCAGGCAGGATCAAGCCCTTAAAGGGAAAGGCTGACCAAAAGCCATAGGCTCTTTTTCCTGATCAGCTATAATCCAGCCAGATGTATAAAAGGGATAAATATAAGTCACTCCCACTGAGTGCAGAGGTCTGAAAAAATAGTGTATAAAAATCCTTATGTTAATAGTAAAGCCTTTGGGTATCAATTATATTTTGTTTGTGAGTGCATGTGCCGGCTTCAGCTGTGAAACAGCTTTGTCTAAAGCTTTATGGAAAGGTATGTAGAGTAGTTTTGAGACTTCATTTGACTAAAAGTGATGTGGAAAGGAATTAAGCTTGTTTGTACAGATGGGCCTAGAATTAAAATACTCAGACTGGCTATTTGTGGGTATTGCCAAAATACCCTTCAATAGCACTGGTCTACAGTTTTTGAGAAGTCGTCTGCTTCAGAGATAAAATGTGCTATTTATTATGTATTTTGATGTGCTGAATTCAAATATGACCATTAAAACAACTGATTGGCTACTGTTTCTAAGATATTTAAGTTTTTACATTTTATGTCTATGTATATTGTGTAGATAGTAGAGTTTTAATCATAAATTGTAAACCTAGGTCTTTTCATGTGTTTATGGTTGCTTTACATGATAATATTTCACCTGTCCTGTTTATGTAACACTTTAAAAATCAGCAAAAGGGTTATATAAATAAAATTTATTATGAAACAAAAGGCAAAAAGCTATTATGTACATAGTTTAGTCCTATTCAGTGTCTACTCGGCGCTTCTTGGCTTGTCTCTTGTATTCATTAAATGAAGCATCTCTTGTCACTGTCCAGCAATAGTCTGCAAGCATTGATGGGCTCCATTTGCCCTGATAGCGTTTCTCCATTGTTGCAATGTCCTGGTGAAATCACTCGCCGTGCTCGTCGCTCACTGCTCCGCAGTTCGGTGGAAAAAAATCTAGATGAGAGTGCAAAAAATGTATCTTTAGTGACATGTTGCAACCAAGGCTTTTGTATGCCTTGAGGAGGTTTTCCACCAACAACCTGTAGTTGTCTGCCTTGTTGTTTCCGAGAAAATTTATTGCCACTAACTGGAAGGCTTTCCATGCCGTCTTTTCCTTGCCACGCAGTGCATGGTCAAATGCATCATCTCGAAGAAGTTCACGAATCTGAGGACCAACAAAGACACCTTCCTTTATCTTAACTTCACTTAACCTTGGAAATTTTCCACGGAGGTACTTGAAAGCTGCTTGTGTTTTGTCAATGGCCTTGACAAAGTTCTTCATCAGACCCAGCTTGATGTGTAAGGGTGGTAACAAAATCTTCCTTGATTCAACAAGTGGTGGATGCTGAACACTTTTCCTCCCAGGCTCCAATGACTGTCGGAGTGGCCAATCTTTCTTGATGTAGTGGGAATCTCTTGCACGACTATCCCATTCGCAGAGAAAACAGCAGTACTTTGTGTATCCAGTCTGCAGACCAAGCAAGAGAGCAACAACCTTCAAATCGCCACAAAGCTGCCACTGATGTTGGTCATAGTTTATGCACCTCAAAAGTTGTTTCATGTTGTCATAGGTTTCCTTCATATGGACTGCATGACCAACTGGAATTGATGGCAAAACATTGCCATTATGCAGTAAAACAGCTTTAAGACTCGTCTTTGATGAATCAATGAACAGTCTCCACTCATCTGGTACGTGAACGATGTTGAGGGCTGCCATCACACCATCGATGTTGTTGCAGGCTACAAGATCACCTTCCATGAAGAAGAATGGGACAAGATCCTTTTGACGGTCACGGAACATGGAAACCCTAACATCACCTGCCAGGAGATTCCACTGCTGTAGTCTGGAGCCCAACAGCTCTGCCTTACTCTTGGGTAGTTCCAAATCCCTGACAAGGTCATTCAGTTCACCTTGTGTTATGAGGTGTGGTTCAGAGGAGGAGGATGGGAGAAAATGTGGGTCCTGTGACATTGATGGTTCAGGACCAGAAGTTTCATCCTCTTCCTCGTCTGACTCAAGTGAGAATGATTCTGGTGCATCAGGAACCGGCAGTCCTTCTCCATGGGGTACTGGACGTATAGCTGATGGAATGTTTGGATAATGCACAGTCCACTTTTTCTTCTTTGACACACCTTTCCCAACTGGAGGCACCATGCAGAAGTAACAATTGCTGGTATGATCTGTTGGCTCTCTCCAAATCATTGGCACTGCAAAAGGCATAGATTTCCTTTTCCTGTTCAACCACTGGAGAAGATTTGTTGCACAAGTGTTGTAGCATATGTGTGGGGCCCACCTCTTGTCCTGATCTCCAATTTTGCAGCCGAAATAAAGGTGATAGGCTTTCTTAACCATAGTGGTTATACTGCGCTTTTGTGATGCAAAAGTCACTTCACCACAAACATAGCAGAAGTTATCTGCACTGTTCACACAAGTACGAGGCATCTCTGCTCACTTTGGCTAAACAGAAATGTGTCTCTTTGCAAAATCAAACACTGACAAATAAGAGAGCACGACACTGTATGATTTCTAGAGCTGATATAGGGCAATTTGTTCAGCAGAGTGATGTAAGCTTCTTTATGATTGCATCATCCATGACTTCTAGGAATAACATGATGCAATTCATATCATGTATGACGCAATACCAGCTTCAGATTGCATCATTCATTGTTTTGCCTAAAAAGCAAGTACTGTCCAAACTCAATCATAGATTTATTCATAGATCCAGTCAAAGATGTATTTTAGTCATTTCTGGTGTAAATTGAGATCCCTTCCCTTTATAACTCACTTATCCTCTGCCATTCCCAAGTCAAGGGTCGTATATACTGACCCAATAGCATATCTTGAAAACTAGAGCCAAACAACAATTTTAAGCATCATTTTCGTTCTCAGTGACCCAGAATTAGTAAAGTTTGACACATTTATTTCAGAAGCATTTTGGCTGTAGAGCAGTGTAATCTGGGTATTGTACCTGAATAAAAATTGGTTCAAGTGTGTGATGATTCAATGTAATACATAAAGGTTCTGAGTCTTCTCTGACTTACACTGATATAAATCAGGAGTATCTCCATTGAATTTTGTGGAGGCATGTCAAGTTAAAAGATTCAGGTTCAAAATATCTACGTATAAGATAAATATGAGTGTACATGAGGATAAATACGTTATGGAACCATAGGGCCACATTCTGCTCTCAGTTATAATGGTGTAGAAAGCAGAGTAACTCCACTGAAGTTAACGAAGTTGTACAAATGTCAAAGTGGAGTAAGTGATATCAGAGTGAAGCCCTTATTCAACACTTTGAAATGGCCAAAGCTAAAGGACCTGGCCCACATGCAGAAATCCCATTGGCATCTATGGCTGTTTTACAGGCAGAGCAGTTGCAGCTTTGGGGTCTTTATCCTGCACAGAGAAGACTCGTATTTGATTTAGTGGCCTACACTTGCAGCATATTGGTACAGCAGTTAACTATGAGCTGTCCGGTTCCAAGAGTAACCTATTAGGACAAGTTATGAGGTGATCTCAATGTTGATGTACATTACATGCAGATAACCAGCATAAGATAACATTAAGGTGGTGTAACTTACCGACTGGAGGGGTGAAAAGATGGGGTTGTAACAGAGGAAAAGCAACCCACAGCAGGGAGTAAGCAGGTGTAAGATAAGTGGGAAGAAGGGGCTTTTCCTATACCTTCTTATTTCTTCCTGGTACTTGCTTGTCCTACTACAACCCTGTCCTTCAACCTCAAAAACCGCCACCACAGTTTGCACCAGTTGACCCCCTTGGTTGAAGTCTCTGAAAAGAGGCTGAGTATTGAAAGCATCATAGAGACTGACTTATCCTCCCAACCTAATGGTGGCCTATCCAGTGGGGAAGCTTGCACAGCTGATGCATATGATGTAGCAGATAAAGAAAAGATTTCAGTCTCCGAGGCTTTAAATCTGGCATCTCTCATGAGCATTAAATTCTCTCACACAAAAATCAATTTGATGTTTTTGTTTATGATCTCTATTCATTTTATCTTATAAAAATGGAAAATGCTTCTTTCTCTTTCTGAAAACATTTGGCACATGTTCTAAACTCTAAGTGTTGAATTAGGCAACTTTCCAGTAACTCCCTTCCAGCACATCTAAATCGAGATTACAGCTGTCCTTTTGGAAAGGCATACATAACTCAGCATGTGGGAAACTGACTGACATTTTCTCTTCTCCTTTTCAGAGTGTCTCCTCTGCAGAAGTCTGAAATAGTAGACATGGTAAAGAAACATGTAAATGCCATCACATTAGCCATCGGAGACGGTGCCAATGACGTGGGAATGATCCAGACCGCGCATGTGGGAGTCGGGATCAGTGGGAATGAGGGCATGCAGGCAACCAACTCTTCTGATTACTCCATAGCACAGGTCAGAGGCACTAAAAAGCAGCTGCCATGTTCTGTTGACAGAGGTATCAGCTGTGTGGCAGCATAAGCGCTTCATTGCTGGCTTTCAAGCCGAGAGAATCTTTGTTTATATCCTCTTTGAGACTGCCATCTAAAACTGATATCTTGGATGTATTAGGGATCATTTTAGTTTTGATCTTGTACCCTTTGGGGCAATGATCAACCCTTTCCTAAAGGCTTAGGTTTCTTCTTGCCAGCTGTGGAACATTCAAACTGTTCAGTAAGCAGGGAGAGGCGCCATTCATGACAGTTACATTTAATGCCCTTCTAATTATAATTTATCTTCCTCAGTGTGCTCTTGTCACTGACACCTGTTGGTGAACTATATTAATGTCCAGAAGAGGCAGATGATGATGGGACATTTTTATTTTGAAGTCTCTTTACCACGTTTTTCTTAAACTACTAAAGAATCAGTTATTCAAATACTAAAGAGCTGGTCAATATTTTGAGATAATTCAGGCAGTGACAGTGACTAGGGTGCATGCTCCCAACTTATCCCATCAAATTCAGCACTGATTACTTTAGAGGCGGCAGTGGGACAAAGCCATGCAAATTGCGCAAGCTCTTTGTTTAATTGAACAAATCAAAACATAAACATATTAAAAGCAGCACAAGAAAGAAAAGAGACTTTTGCTAATGTACATGTAATGTGAATATTGTTTGTTTACAGTTAAGGTATCATATGTTCACTTATCACTTGTGATAAGAAAATCTTTAATATTTGGTAATAGTATAAGAAGGCTAGATTCAAATCTAGAACGGGGTAATGACCAAAAGTCATTAGTCTGTTGGCTCTTTGGTAGCCTGTGAGAAATGAGTTGGGATTTCATGCCACAAGCATGTAGGCAGCCATCAGATGAACTCACTATGAAATCTTCCTTTACAGTTGATACTAATTGGCACCCTTATTGGAAATTTCCGCAGAGAGCTGAAGGATTGGAAGGGCAGAAAGGCAAACTCCCCTTTTACTCCTCGAGGCAGTTGTTCCTGAACAGGTTGACCCATTGACAGAGCAATAAAGGAAAGGTGCACTGCTACCATGGTGTATGTGTTCCATGGTCAGGCAGAGGGCTTCTGTATTCAGGAGTGGTCATCAGAGAATTTTCACAAGCACTAAATGCACTTTTAAAATGTCAGGTTAAAAACCTCATCAGATATTAGTTCAGTAATAGACAGTAGTTTACTGCAAGAACACTTACACAGTATGACACCAAAAGTGTTATACACCAGGACAACCTTCAACTGCCTTGATCACAATGGTTACACTGTCCAGCAGTGGTCTCTACATTACTAATTTTCTAACCTTCTACCATATATTACTTTTGAGGCACAATTCATTTAAAAAATCCGTATTTACAAGACTTCATAAGATTCAATTTATTTATTAAAATGGCAGTGTAAAAGAATAAGTAGGTAGTCAGAGTTTTGTCCATAGATGGCCTATCACATTTTATTAACGCCTTTGGCATTTATTCTAATAACTTTAAACCTGATGAAATCATTTGATATTCATGTGTCGCTTTTGGATGAATATAAGAATGGTGAAAATGGGTTGTGCTCAGTTTAACTGTGGTTTGGGGATTATTGACCATAGCAATAGAGATAATGTTATAGTTAGGGCTGTCAAGCGATTAAAAAAATTAATCGTGATTAATCATGTGATTAAACAACAATAGAATACCATTTATTTTAAATATTTTTGGATGTTTACTACATTTTCAAATATATTAATTTCAATTATAACACAGACTACAAAGTGTACAGTGCTCACTTTATATTTATTTTTTATTACAAATATTTGCACTGTAGAAAAACAAAAATTGTATTTTTCAATTCACCTCATACAAGTACTGTAGTGCAATCTCTGAATCATGAAAGTTGAACTTACAAATGTAGAATTATGCACCAAAAAAAACCTGCATTCAAAAATAAAACCATGTAAAACGTTAGCGCCTACAAGTCCACTCAGTCCTACTTCAGCCAATCACTCAGACAAACAAGGTTGGTTACAATTTGCAGGAGATAATGCTGTCTGCTTCTTGTTTACAATGTCAACTGAAAGTGAGAACAGGCGTTCACATGGCACTGTTGTAGCTGGCATTGCAAGATATTTATGTGCCAGATGCGCTAAAGATTCATATGTCCCTTCATGCTTCAACCACTATTCAAGGGGACATGCTTCCATGCTGATGATGGGTTCTGCTTGATAACTATCCAAAGCAGTGCGGACTGACACATGTTAATTTTCATCTTCTGAGTCAGATGCCATCAGCAGAAGGTTGATTTTTCTTTTTGGGTGGTTTGGGTTCTGTAGTTTCCGCATCAGAGTGTTGCTCTTTTAAGACTTCTAAAATCATGCTCCATGCCTCGTCCGTCTCAGATTTTGGAAGGCACTTCAGATTCTTAAATCTTGAGTCGAGTGCTGTAGCTATTTTTAGAAATCTCACAGTGGTACCTTCTTTGTGTTTTGTCAAATCTACTGTGAAAGTGTTCTTAAAACGAAACATGTGCTGGGTCATCATCCAAGACTGCTATAACATGAAATATATGCAGACTGCGGGTAAAATAGAGCAGGGGACATACAATTCTCCCCCCAAGGAGTAGAGTCACAAATTTAATTGATGCATTATTTTTTTTAACGAGCATCATCAGCATGGAAGCACGTCCTCTGGAATGGTGGCCGAAGTATGAAGGGGCATACAAATGTTTAGCATATCTGGCATGTAAATACCTTGCAACGCTGGCCACAACAGTGCCATGCGAATGCCAGTTCTCACTTTCAGGTGACATTGTAAATAAGAAGCTGGCAGCAGTATCTCCAGTCAGTGTAAACAAACTTGTTTGTCTTAGCAATTGGCAGAATAAGAAATAGGACTGAGTGGACTTGTAGGTTCTAAAGTTTTACACTGTTTTGTTTTTGAATGCAGTTATGTAACCAAAAAAATCTGTATTTGTAAGTTACGCTTTCACGCTAAAGAGATTGCACTTCAGTACTTGTATGAGGTGAATTGAAAAATACTATCATTTTTACAGTGCATATATTTGTAATCAGAAATAATAATATAAAGTGAGCACTGTGCACTTTGTATTCTATGTTGTAATTGAGATCAATATTGAAAATGTAGAAAAGCATCCAAAAATATTTACCGTATATACTCGTTCATAAGCCAAATTTTTTAGTAAAAAAGGGAAGCATCTTCTGAGTAATTTAAGTAGACCACTGTAATGTAGTATCTTATACCCAAATGATACTTCCAATCCAGTGATTCCAGAAGTGGGCACACATGGAAAAATAAAGCTCTATATAAAGACTCACTAAGGATTCCACGAGGAATCCTATAATGAACTAAACAAATAAAAAGGAAGTTTGCCTCTGACCCAGGGCCCAAAGAATAACTTCCACTCATACAGAGACTATGTTTGAATCCTCTTTTTTTTTTAAATGTTCTTGTCCCCATGATTCATTTTCAAAGAATTCCTAAACCAAAATACTGAGGTTCTTTACATGGTTCTAAAATTTAATAAAACTTTTTATTGAGAAGATACTTTATATGCAGCGGAGGAATCTGGAGTGTCTTGGGATCATTGCTTTTTTGAATACTTTAAAGGGGAAAAGTGCTCAGGGAAATTCTTCCTTTAAAATAAATGTTGGGTTCATGGTTCAGTTTTGTTCCTAGGAAAGCCTGGGTTGTATTCTAGATGTTTTCTTTTTCCTAAATTTCACCCAGTTGTATTAAATAATGAGTACTGGTACTCTAAAACACCTTTTTATTTGGTAGTGCATCTCTCATTTTTAGATCAAGACTGGATATCTTTCTAGAAGATATGTTATAGCTCAAATAGAAGCTATGGTTTGATGCACAAATTGCTGGAAGAAGTTATATGGTCTGTGTTATGCAGGAGGTCAAAGTAGAGGATCATAATGGTCCCTTTTGGCCTTACAATTTTTATAAATCTCCTGGCACCCATGTATGCTCTGTATCTCACTTATTATTAGACCCCCCCCCCTTCCTGCAAACACTTACTCATGTAAGTAACTCAATGCATGTCAGTACCTCCACTGAGCTCTGTTAAAATAAAATATGGCTGTTTTATTTAATTCCTTGTCAAAGCTCAGTGGGACAACTCACATGTATTTAAAGTATCAGAACCTTATTCTTTCTGAGTGGCATCATTTCCTCAGCTCTTTTAGGTAGCACTTTTGCATTTTCTTGAGCGATTACAAACTAAGTGAGTAGCATTATAGTAACTAAATTGTTAAAATTGTATGAGTTATGGCTACACCATTTGTGCAGTTTTTCCTCTTTGGGTTATTCTACAGTATATCGATAGAATACATGCCAGCCTTGCTGGAGTTTACACTATATGTAAAAGGATGAATCTTGGGAAGCATTAAAGTTGTGGCAGGACGGAAGAGAGCGTGTAGGTTGATAGGTAGTTAATGGGTTAGTACATTTATTAGCCATTCACTTTTGGTTATCTACTTTCCAATCCTGATGTAGGCTGGATAGAGACTGAACCCAAACTGAATTATAATGTGGCTTGCTTTGTTTTCTATTTTGCTGAAATACCACCAGAGAGCCTGTTCTTGTGGTATTTGCAGCAAATGCATTAAGTCCTGGAGATCTTGGGAGAAAGGCTATATATCATGACATTTCTAGCTCATGTTTGGAGATCCCAGAGTTTCAAATGGGCTTTGGATGAATAATAAATTTGAACTAGAATTTGAAACTTGAACTCCAAACCTTTTGAGGTGGCATACCACTAGCCCAGAAGTGGAAATGAGTTGCTTGGCATCCTTCTGGTTCCCAAAAACCACCACACACAATGGTGAAATTCATTCTCTTCTCATGGGAGGCCTGAGGCTGAACTGAAAGGAATGTTACAAGTCACAGGTGGGTTCCTTGACAGAGCCTGTGTGACAAACACATTTCCTGCCCACACTGTGGGCTTGATCTTGCTCTCATTGAAGGCAATGTGAGAAATCCCATTGAATTAAATAGGAGTAGAACTGAGTCATCTTTGTGGTTCAAACCAGTATTATTAGGCACCAATTTCCATACACATTAGATTCATTTACTAATTGGGTTTATTTAAGGGGAAAAAAGGAATCTACTACTTGTTTTAGATGCTCATATTATGACCACATTTATTATCGAGTGAACTGTAAATGTTCATAAAAATGTATTTGTTCCCATCTTCTTTCAAAAGCTGGTAGTGTTCTTTTTCTCTTTTCAGCACTTTACCTTGAGTCTCCATTTTAGCCCAGAACATTTCTAATTACCACATTGCTCCTTTTAAAACACAGAGAAGAGCCTTGTACCACACACTTATTATTAAACCCTCAAACACAGTCATCTTCTCTTGCCGTTAAATAAGAGTTTACATTTATAGTTAATCCAGTAGGCCCTATTATGTTAACCTTGCCTCATTTTTCTATCAGGATAGTAATAATAATTGAAGGCTTCTTCCTGTTTAAAGCAAATGAAAACCAAATTTATGGAATCATGTTTAAAAGATTTATTCCAAAAAAGGAATGTTTTGCTGTGATTTTTTTAATGTTTTGTTTGTGGGTAATAATCTGTCAACATTACTCTCATGGAAAGGAAGTTCTTGGAATGGATTTAATAACTGATCTAAATTTTATTTACTTTGTATAGAGAGTTGTAAAATGTGAGGCTATTTTTACTTATGTCCATTTTTCTTTTTCTAGTTTTCTTACTTGGAGAAACTATTATTAGTCCATGGAGCCTGGAGTTACAATCGAGTGACCAAATGCATATTGTATTGCTTCTACAAGAATGTGGTCTTGTATATTATTGAGGTAAGAACAGTCAAGAGGATGGACTTTGGCAAACAGTAACAATTGCAATTAGTAAATTAAAATTAAATGCTCTCTTCGCATGACACATATTCATTTTGTGGAGTTCGCTGCCAAAAGATGTCACATAGTGAAGCTGGATTTTAAAAGAGGTTGGATACATTTATGACCTTTAATACTATGTGTAGTTATGCCTGTTAAGATTTGGGAGAAATCAAATATCATGTTTCAGGTGTAAACTGATTGTAGCAATGGTCAGGAAGAATCATTCCCTAATGCACATTATTGCACATTTGGCCGTGTACATCACGAGGATACTAGATTTGATGGATCAATCATCTGATCTGGTATGGCAAATTCTGTGTTGCTGAACCAGTGCTCAAAATCATTTAAAAAAAATAGTTGAAGGTTTTTCTTCATTCTTTCCAATAAATAGATGCTAAGAGGGAGGGATAATAAACAACAAAATGAGAACCTTATAATTAGCCAGCCACTTAGAGTAGATTACAGGAGACAGTAGGTCAGAAATGTTTTACTGTTCAATAAATCATACCATGGTCTGTGTACATATCTGACTCCCTCAGGGTCTAATAATCTTTTATTAGGGTGACCAGATGTCCCGATTTTATAGGGACAGTCCTGATTTTTGGGTCTTTTTCTTATATAGGCTCCTATTACCCCCTCCACCCCCACCCCCGTCCCGATTTTTCACATTTGCTGACTGGTCACCCTAATTTTTATGCATGTATTATTCTCATGGAGAACAGAAGTTCTCAGCAAACATGTTCCATTTTTTCTTATATGTATCTGAATGACCTCTACTTTTGGAGTTCATCATTTCCAATACAGTTCGAAGTCTATTTACTACATGTGGTCAGCTGCCATAGTATTGAAGAGTCAAACTATCATTTCCAACTGCACCTTAGAGCAGGGGTGGGCAAACTATGGCGCGCAGGCCGGATCTGGCCCATCAGGGCTTTGGATCCAGCCCACGGGATTGCCCCCCATGGCGCCGTGGGCCCTGCAACGCTCTCAGAAGCGGCCCCCAGGCGGGGGGGGCAGAGGGCTCCGCGTGCGTTGCCCTTGCCTCCAGGCACCAACCCCTGCAGCTCCCATTGGCCAGGAATGGGGAACCACGCCAATGGGAGCTTCGGGGGAGGTACCTGGAGGTGCATCAAGGGCAGTGCACGTGGAGCCCTCCGCCCCCCCACCCGCTCCCCCAGGGGCCGCAGTGCTTCCTGGAGCGGCACGGGTCCGGGGACAGGGCAGACAGGCAGGGTGCCTGCCCTGGCACTGGTGTGCACCGCTGCCACCCCGGAGCCGCTTTAGGTAAGCGGCGCTGGGCTGAAGCTTGAACCCCTCCTGCACCCTGCCCCCCAACTCCCTGCCCTAAGCCCCCTGCCTGCACCTCGCACCCCTCCTGCACCCCAATCCCCTGCCCTGAGCTCCCTGCTGTACCCTGCACCCCCGTGCACCCCAACCCCCTGCCCTGAGCCCCCTCCCACAGTCCACACCACTGCCCTGACCCCCCTCCTGCACCCCAACCCCCTTCCCTCAGCCCCCTCATACAACCCGCACCCCTCCTCTGCCCCAATCCCTTGCCCTGAGCCCCTTCTTGCACACCGCACCCCCTCCCACATCCCGCACTCCCTCCCGCACCCCAACCCCCTGCCCCGGCCCTGCATACAATTTCCCCACCCAGATGTGGCCCTCGGCCCAAAAAGTTTGCCCACCCCTGCCTTAGAGACTAACAAATTTATTTGGGTTAAGGTTATAAATTCTCCTTCATTATAAGATAGATTCTGATTGTCCCCTGTCTTTGCCAAAACTTAAATCCATGTACCTGATATTTCACAGGCATGGTCTTATCATAGTGTAGAAATTTTCATAAAGTTTTCAGACAAGGCATTTTAGGAGATGGGAGGGTTCTAGCATGACCTGATCTCACTCATTGAATATTTTTCTAGCCAGTTTTTTGGCTCATATTTACAAAACTGTTTTCAGTAAGAGGATCTAAGTGTTGCTGGAGATGAGAATAATTGTATTCATTAGTGCTGAATAATTAATGGAGCATTGCGAATTTTTTTTAAAATAGGCATTTTTTCCCCTCTCTTCGTTTGGAATACCCTTAGCAGCTTCACAATTACTTTTCTTTCTCTAGGAGTTCTATTTCCATTTCATAGACTTTTTTTAAAAAAAATACTGATTCTTATAGATTATTGTATAAAATGACTGCTTCAATAATTGTTACAGCTAATAAAAATATTGTATAATACTATAGGGCTAAATTATAACTACCCCAATGTGAAAAGGCTGAAAAATCCACTCATGGAACGGCTGAAGATTGGTGGTGAACTTTGTGACCTGAGGTGTTTCTGTTAAATCATCTTGTTGTGGGGAGGGGTCTTCCTAACCATAAGTAAGGCTAAGATTTAATCACAGGTATTTTTAGTAAAAGTCATGGACATGTCACAGGGCAGTAAAAAAAATTCATGACCCCTGACCTGTCCATGACTTCTTCTATAAGTACCCCTGACTAAATCTTAGGAGCTCTGGGGGACTTCAGGGGTGCTGCTGGTGTTCTGGGCTGGGGGGGGGGGGCCCGAAGAATTGCCGGGGCGCGGGGGCCCGGGGGGCCCCGGGTGCCCGGGGGGCGGCGGCCGGGGGTGCCAGGGGGGGGGGGGGGGGGGGAGTGGTTGGGAGGCAGCCTGGGGTGCCGCTGGTGCTCCAGGGTGCAGGGAGGCTGGGGCTGCTTGGGCAGCCCTGGGGTCAGCTGCACTGGCCACTACAGAAGTCACTGAGTCCCAGAAAGTCACAGAATCCATTATTTCTGTGACCTCCATGACAGACTCGCAGCCTTAACCATAAGATGTCCTGAGATGATGCTTAAAATGCATGTCTATTCTGAAAGTACCCTGTGTAAAGATGGCCTCTTCTTTCTATCCTCATCTGCTTCCTTTGGGTATTCAGAGTCCTGTCTCCTTGCTTCACTGACAAATTAACTTTTACTCCTTTTTAGTTCTGTTGGCACTGCAGAGCCAGTACAGCTAAGAATGAGCTGGATTCCATTCTGGCTAATGCATCTGCATAACAGAATTGTTAATGAGTAGTTTCTGTTGCATGGCCATATTATGCCCCCAGTTACACCTGTACATCTGCATTACATATTTGTAAGATTCACTCACAAGGAAGTTGCTGCTGGCAATGGGGTATAAGTGGAGGCAGAATTTGAAGCCCATGGGGTTGCACCTGTGTAACTGAGGCAGGGCCGGCTCCAGGCACCAGCGTAGCAAGCTGGTGCTTGGGGCGGCACATGGAAGGGGGCGGTACGTCCAGCTCTTCAGCGGCAATTCGGCGGCGGGTCCCTCAGTCCCTCTCAGCGGGAAGGACCTGCCGCCGAATTGCCACTGAAGAATGAAGCAGCGGCAGTAGAGTGGCGACGGAAGTGCTGCAGATCACGATCGCGGCCTTTTTTTTTTTTTTTTTTTTTTTTTTTTTGTCTGCTTGGGGCGGCAAAAACCCTGGAGCCGGCCCTGAACTGAGGGCAAGAACTGACTTACAGAATTGATACTAGTGATGATACCCAACCTTGAGAGCACTCATTTTTTATTTTCAGCTGCCATGTTGACTTTTCAGCACTGGCACTTTGGAAAAAAATTATATTTATAAACTTAGCAAAATTGACCTGGAAACTGAGATACAACAAATATGCAACCCCAGGCTACTATCCTTGGAGTCACTTTCCAGACCACAATTAAACTTTTTGCTTTCCACAAGGAAGATCGTGATGTTTTGCATTTCTAGTGTGAGACCTTTGAGTGCCATTCACTCTTTATGTGGAGTGGTGATCACAGAAAAGAGAAGCTCCACCATGACACAAAACCCACAGCTCATGAGATTCCCACCTCCATCTACTGTGGTGCACACCCTTGAGTAGCTGCTGCAGTATTATTGTTTGTTCCCTGACACTCTGAACAAGCTTGGCCTTTACCTCCCACTGTCTGTTTTGACTTGCCATGTGCAGAGAGATTTTTCTTCGACATCACAGTGAAACCAGGGTTTGTACCTGAATTACATTCCAAGCTAATTTTCAAAAGACTCTACTGAGTAAATATTTTTAGAGTTGAACTGAAGAGCATGTCTGTCAGAGTGACAGGGCTGTTAGTTGTGCTTTTTCTACTGTTAAGTGTTTTGTTTTCACTGGAGGTTTAACACCTGAAGTAAGCTTTATGTAACTGAATTTCACAGGTCTGCAATACTGAGTCTCATTGTAATTCTTTTTGTTCCTGCCTCCTCTCATACAAGCCACAGAGTAGAAATAATGACAGGTTTCAGAGTAGCAGCCGTGTTAGTCTGTATCCGCAAAAAGAACAGGAGTACTTGTGGCACCTTAGAGACTAACAAATTTATTAGAGCATAAGCTTTTGTGGGTTACAGCATCCGAAGAAGTGGGCTGTAACCTACAAAAGCTTATGCTCTAATAAATTTGTTAGTCTCTAGAGTAGAAATAAGAGATTGTTCTCAATGAGGAAGCCTGAGTACAGCCAGCCATGAAAGTCAAAGCTTCAGTTAGGAGAGGAGCAAATATGGGTTAAACCAAGAATGAAGAACTGTCTGAAGAACTTGTCCTCTGCCCCCTTTCTCCAACATCTCTGGGTGCATGGATCATCATATAGCTCAAAACCAGTAGCAGATTTAAAAATTGGTCCCAGAAATGTACCTAGTGAGAGCACAAGGAGGAATCTAGCAATATCATCTCACGCTGTGACTTTCCACGCTTTTGTGATTAATTTCCTCCAGCTTCTTGGAAAGGTATTCAAAAAACAAAATTCTGGGTCTAAATATCCAATGCACTCACCTTTTTTGTGCTGTAGGTGTTACTTGTACTAGAGTCTGCTGAGCTGACACTGGTCACTTCTTTGTTCAATGGGGGTGTGATGGTATTTTGGTGAATGGGGGTGGGGTTGTATTAAATTCTCTAAATACATAAGCTTGCTGTTTAGCTGCATTTCATTGGGCATACATTCCAGCAGCATATTAAAGCTGTCTCCTGTGACAAGAGGTCTAAAATGTTGGAGCAGAATAGAGCCCTTAGATGAAAGAGAATGTGGGAAAACATCAAGAAAAAATTAAGTCCTCGTACTCTGCAGATTTGGATTGGAGCCCATTTAATATTTGTGCTTTTTGTTTTTAAATGAAGAGAACTTTAATGCTTATGAAACTTCCAAGAATGACAGCCCTGGAAGTTAAAGTCTTTTGGGTCTGATTCTCCTTTGCCCCAAGGCCCCTATGTGCCATTCTGGCAGTGTCTTAAAGAAGATGTAAATGTAATTTTCACTTGCTTAAGGCCCAGTTATGCTGCCAGTGCAGTGCAAAGAGACCTTTCTATAAGTGAGAATCACGCCCTTTATCCATCGAGCAGGTTCAGCAAAATCAGCAGTGAAGTTTCCCAGTTCTGCCAGGCACTGAACTGTGAGAGGGTAATTCTGTTTGTAAAGTGACCAAGATGGTAAGAGGAGCAGAACCCAAATAAAATGCCTTTTTGCCAGGTGCACTCTTAGATTCTTGTTGTCTGTCTGCAGGAGAAGATTACTTAAATCTTCACACTGCACTTTTATGCTGTCCCAGAATCACCCCTGAAACATGAAGTCAGCAAACAGACTCCACTGACAAATAGCTGGGCATCATTACAAGTCTCCATCCCATTCAGTTATTTATTTACCTGGCTTTATACCAGCTTGTGAAATAAGAGATCTATCCAACAGATGTGAAACAGATATTTCACTACAGATGATATCAAGTCTCTCTGATGATATCAGAGCTATGATAGATATATAGCTGATTTCAAATGTAAAAAGACACCGGAACCTCTTTCATGTCATGCTTAGAAGCTGAAACATGGCAAGATCAAAGAAGATATCAGAAATACCAGGGAAAAGTTCAAACCATTTGTGAGTGATACCTTGATCAGTATATGGAACGCAGTGACCAGGTCGGAGAGAATTACACAGGAAAGGAGTGCTGGTTCCTTTATTGGAACAAATTAGTTAAGTTAGTACAATAAAGCCTACTTGCCCTAATTAAGGATCAAGGCCCCCTTGTACTAGGTACAGTACAACAAATAAAAATGATAGTGCTTGCATCAGAGGTCTCACAATCTAGGACTGTGACAAGACTCAACAGGTGGAAGAAACTGAGAAGGGGGTACTGAGGGGAGGATGAGGTGTCAGCAAGAGGAATGAGTTATAAATAGCACTTTTCTCAGCTCACCATCTGCCTAGCCATTGTCAGATGGCCAAGTTTTCTAGTTGTCAATACAGATATAAATCTTAAGGCAAGACTTGACGATGGTGGCTTTATATATTTTAATAAGGTTTCTTTCCTATATGTAAGGGTAGCAAGGGAGAAAGTGAACAAATGTGCTAGAGGAGAATAAGGCACTAAGCCATCAGCCTCATAATTTTCCCATTTGGAACTCAATTAAGCCCTCAAAAAAAGTCTAAACTTATTACTGCTTAGATAAACATACTTTTAAAAATGAGTCAGATTTGGGAGTCCCACGAGATTGGGTTATGCGTAACCTGTGAAGTCCTCCTTGTGACCACCATTTTGGACTTGTCCAATAGAACACGTAGCCTGTAACCACATTTGAAATAGTTAAAGCAGCATTTTGTTTTTAAAATGCTGTTTTTGATGTAAAAACACTTTAAAATCTTAATTTTTATCAGAAGCAGCCATAAGGATTTCATCCTTGGAATCTAAAATGGCGGAGAGGATTCAGCCTATCCCCTAAGACACTACAAAATACCCAAGTCTGACATTTTCAAGTGATAGGTGTCATAATTGAAGTTATAGGAAGTTGTTTTGTAACAAATTTTTCTAAATAATAATACATCATTTTATCAGGTATCCAAAATACAGATATATTCAGGCTATGCAATTATAGGGCCAAACTTTCAAAATCGCTTAAAAACCTAGAGCTACACACAAAGGTATGCAGACAATTGAGTTCCTTATCATGATTGGGTATACAAATTTGTTATTTACCCACACAAATAACCACTTTGGAAACTTAAGTTTGTATGTGTAAATACCCAATCTACATGTATACTTGTAGCAGCAGTTGTGCCACTAATTAGGCATAAATCTCTCACACACACATTTTTGCATACATCTTTGGGCTTTTGAAAATCTGGCCTTTAAATGTCTTCATATAGGTAAATGTCCATCTGTAGAAAAGAAGTTATTATCAATGGATAGTTGCACTGAACAACTCAGTGTCATGGCTATATTAGTGAACATCCAAATAATATGAATCAGACTTTAACTAGAGCATCATATCCTCATAAGAAGCTCAGATACCATGGTGATGGATGCAGTATAAGAACCTAAGTAGATAAAATTCAGCAGTTTGTATTTTTATACTTTTTTAAAAAAAGTCCTTATTTCAGAGTTGTCCTTTTCTGTATGGAATCTCTTTTTATCAGCTTCATACCCAGGAGTAACAGAAAACTTTTGCTGGAAGATCTAGGTCAGCATAAAATACAGCCAAACAAATAACCAGAAAAATTCAGTAAAACTATAATTAATTATTATGGAGGCCGTAAAGCAGATACTTAAAATGGCATTCCAAATTGTTGTTTCAAATAAAATGAGATATGGTTTATGCATATCACATCACCCTAATCCAAAAGTGTCTAGGAAGTGACTATACCCTTTGATTTTTCTTTCTTTGAAAATGTATCCAAATTCCTCTTGTACCAATGTACAAATGCTAGTCTCTATTACTGCTGCTGACAGTTTATTCTATGTTGCAACCCCCCGTTGTGTAAAGAAATTGTTTGAATTGCTCTTAGGTTAGTCCCTTCTTCAACTTTAATCCATGATTGACTTCTTGTTTTTGGATTCCTAATTTAGTATGTTAATCCCACGAGTTTTGAAGGAGTCAGTCACAAAGATAAATCCATACTATTTTTCCTTTCCTTGCAGTAATGTATGCTGCACATGAATCATTAGAGGAGAGTCCATCTTTATTAAAAGGTTTTGCCTCAAGCGCTAGATTTAACATTTTTCAAATGTTCAACCACAAATGATCAAACACATACCTTTTTTGCTTGCTTGTTTGTTTGTTTCTTCTAAACATACTCTGGAATACATCCTACAGATGGCATAGTTGTTAATTTTTCAACAGTCAAAGTACCATTATTATGAATGACAAATTAGGCTCCATGGCTAGGTCCCAAAATCTCTGAGTGTCTAGTGCAACATCTGCAAGTAGCAGTGCGTATTGCAAAAGACTCTGGTGTGGGAAAGGATCTCTTTTGATATTTTATTTGTGGGAGGTATTATGCCTGGAGCTAAAAGATCCCTTAGATATTTATACCTTAGTAGGACATGGTGAATATGACAAATACAAAGAGTGGGTCTCTTTGTGTGAAGTTTTTGCTCTACTCTGTATGAAATGCTCCGATTCCCACATGGAGGCTAATAAGAAGAGAAAAATGTTGATGCTGTCCTGTTAAATTGGTGTTTTTCTTGTGTATGAAATATATTGGTAATCAATCTTTTCAACTGTGGCTTTATCAAAGCAGGAATTCTATATAGTAAATAAATATACATCTCCAGTATCTTGTTAATCCTTGTCACCAATGGAAATGCATTTTAATGTTGGAAGGGCAGAATATATTATGGAGGCTAGATAAACTCTGATCATGAAGAATCATCCTGGAGAGATTAAGTGAAGTCCAGTGTTGTAGAAATGGTGTTTTTGTTTTGTTAAAAAAATATATCTGAAATTACAATGTTCTGATATGTGTGAAAAGGAGATCAGAATCTAGCCTTGCGTGTGCATCAAAAGTATTTTTTAAAATTTCAGGTCATATTATAACTGACTCTAACCCTATTTTGTTTCCTGACACTACAAGTTAGTTAATTTGAAGCTATTTTTATTCTTTAGAATTCTTTTTAAACAATACAGTAATTTTTGCTTGTCCTGTTTCAGTAAAAACAAAGGGGAAGGTGGGAGAGTCTACTTTCCCTTACACTGGTGTCAATTCAGTGACTATAGTGGAATTATAACTGTTTTAGAGGAGAATCAGTTACAAACTGTAAATTCATATCAACATTAGAACATGTCAATAATCCTGATCAGGGAATAACCTGTATTCAGTGAGTTCATGCTGAATTTAGCTGTATACATCCTACTGCACCAAAGGGACTGTCATAAGATGGCCCTGCCTGGAGTGCCCTCCTGTGGCAGGCAGTGGCACGACAGGCACACCTGCCTCAATTTCCCTTTTCAGAGTCCCCAGTCACTGCATGTAAACTTGTCCTCTAGTCCATCAACAGAGTTTATTACCAAAACATAGTTCAAATAGTCTCTAACAAAAGTCACAAATGTAGTCTATTTCCCACACCCGCTGTATATAGTTGTTAATACCCTGCTCTTCCCAGCAGGCACCCCCACCAGCCTCTCTGCTGGGAGTCCTCCTGTACCACACTCTGGTGTCTTCCACCCCACCTAGCCTCCTTGTTGGTCCCCTTCTGTCCCTCTGCCAGGACAGCCACTCCAGGCCTTCCCTGCTCTTCCAAATGGGACCCCCCCATAGCCTCTCTGCTAGGAGATCGTCCCCACCAGGACATAAGCTCTCACTCCCCCTAGCAGCCCTTTCACTATTCATCTGGGTTTGGCCCTCCAGCCCTAGCAAGCTCCTCCATTGTTCCCCGCCTTCAGCTCTCCATCCCTTGGCTCCAACTGTCCAGTTTAGAGCCAGCAGGCAACTGCCTCTGCTGCTTCTTGGCCTTCAGCCCTCTGGCCGTGACTCTCTGGCTTGGAGACACCAGCCAACAAATCCCTCTTGCTGCGCTTCTGTCTTCAGCCTTCTCCCAAGAACTACAATCAGTCTCCCGGCTGCCTCCTCTTCTCCTGACAGACCCAGACCTGGTAAGCCAAGGCAGCATCATAGACAATAACTCATGTGGTGGAAGAGTGCCCAAGCTGGCATCTGGAGGTCTGTCTACAATGCTTAGCCTCCTCAGAGGCCATCCTCAGGTTATGGAGCCTGGACATTGAGTTCTGATGTCTGCACACAAGAGACCATCTTATCACCATTCTATTAAAAAAAACACTTTATTAAAAAGTCAAACACAGAAAAGTGCTTCAAAACTCATGTTTAACCTTAGTTTTGTATTTAAATATTACCTGTGCTCCTGTATGTTTAACTTCCCCACTCATGTAAATAGAAGCTGATGCAACTCATTCAGCTAATGAATGGCATGAAAATAGCTAGACTTTGTTTCATACTAAAAGGCTAAAATCTTCCAATTTTAAAACACATATGCTTGCATGGCAGTTTCTAATATCTTGGATTCAACAAAGAGCTTCTAAACCTAAGTAGAATCACACACTAATGGATCCACTATGCCAGTAAGTCCTTTTGGCAGGAGTCTCTCACTAAATACTCTGTCAGACAGTAATTTCATTGACAGTGGTTTATATTACAACTTTCAAAAGGAAGGAAGCTACTTTACAAATACATTTTAAAAATAGCTATTCTAACTAATGAATCATAGAGTGAAAAGTCCCCCTCTCTCCTCCAAATGCCAATCTCATAGTTTCAATCTATGGTAAGGAAGAAAAATACTGATGTAAACACACTTCCTCGATAAACAAGAGCCATACAGGACCTGGTTCTGCTCTCAGTTACTCCAGTGTAAATCAGGAATAACATTACTACTGTCATAGTAATTACATCAATATAAACCTGGTGTAAGTGAAACCAATATTTGGGCCAAAGAGCCTATTACAAATATAACCTCTTTCCCTACATAGTGCTGGATTTTAAAATAGCTTTCTTACAATTAGCCCCTGTCACAGGGTGGCTGGCCCCAGTAAATGAAATAGGTCCCGCTCCCCTGTGCCAGAACAAGTGCTCCCATTTTGCCAATTAAGAGGGTGGAGTAGCACCTGGTGGCTACAGAGTACAGGGGAAGATCTGAGGGGAGAGACCCAGCATCACAGGTTGCTCTTCACTCATCTCTGGAACACCTCCTTCTGGCCACATCTGGGGATTAGCTCTGCCAGGTTGATGCCCCTTCCCTCAGTTGCATTTCAACACTGTCTCAGTCTCGCTGTCTCGGGACTCTCCTGCTCCCACTTTGTGGCTTAGCCCTCTGGCCAGTTCACTAGTTCTCCCTTTCTAGGGGGTGGGTATGTATCCAGATCTCTGGGAACTTACTGTCCCAGGCAGCCTTCCCTTTCACTGCCTCTTAACTGTGCCACTTCCACAGTGACTGGTAGGGGAACCCAAGCCAACCCTCTACACTGGGTTCCAGCCCAGGGACCCTACAACTAATAGTCAAAGCCTGCATGATCCTAAATCTTACTGCTGTATCCCTGGGCTACTTCCTACGTGGCCTCCTCTCAGCCCAACAGTGACTGCAGTTGGCCGGCCTTCCTCTTTCTCTCTGCAGCCCCTTTCTGCTCTCAGCTACTGGGCTTTATATGGGCCTCTCCTACTCCTGTCCAGCTGAGCTTCCTCTTTAATTAATCCTCATTGCTCCCTGGCTCCTCCTCCCAGGTGCAGATTATGCAGTAAATTGGCCCACCTAGCCACCTTAACCCTTTGGGGCCTTGTGGGGAGTGGATACCCCATCACACTCAGAGGGAAAACCAGTAAGCCAGCATGGGGAGGAACCCAAGCCAAACTGGCGCATGGTTGTGGCAACTCTGGTCAAATCAGGGAGTAGCCTGTAGAGCCTTGTCCAGGACAAGAAGTCAGGTGCAGTGATGGATTCCTGAATTTACTTAGCATGCTAGACACTGTTTCTCTATTGATGCTTCCACTGTGTAAGGACATAATATTTGGCTCCCTGGAGGCACTGATCATTTGCGCATGGTAAAGGGCCAGTAGCACTCTTGTCCCAGAGTGTATGGGCTGCTGTCACAAAGAGGTGTCGAGAACAGCTGTGGTACCACCCCATCCCCAGGAGTCCCCTGAGTAGGAGTAGACCTTCGAGTTGGTGAAGTGTTTGTTCCCCGTCTGAGAATGGGGCATCAGTCATCCAGAGATGTAATAGGTTGGTTTCCTCTGTTTGCAGTTCTCTTAGCAGACTTAACTATAGTGGTATATTGTTGAAGATCTGGCAGAGCTATATGTGCTAGCACATATAGACTGGAGGTTGGTATATAGTTAAAACAGGCACTAATAATAAAAGTGGCTGAATTCAGCTGAGTGTTGACAAGCTGAGTGTGGTGGCTGCACCTTTAGACCAGACTGGTATTCAGCTGGAGCAAACATCAGGGCCAGTACAGATGTATGAATGACTGAAGGGTCTGCTTCCCAGGAGGTTCCCAATAGTTTTGTATAAAGTTGGTACAGAAAGATCTCTTCATTTTCAGGTGTTACCTGCCTGACCTGGATGTCAGGTTACAGTCGAGTTTTACTCCCAAGTAGGTGACAACTGGATGGAATGGCAGTGGCCTTCCTTACACACGGATGAGTTGATTGGCAAGATGATTATTTAGATGGAAAATAGTTGCCTCTGTATTGGTTTCATCGAGAATTAGTCATCATTGCTGGAAGTAAGTGGTCAAAGTATCTATGTCTTAGCTGAGATTCCCTTCAATTCTGTGGAAGTTGTCAATGACAGCAATACAGATGTCATCAGCATACACATACTTGTCGGCTGGTCCTTGTGGAAGGCCATTGGGTAGATGTTTAAGGCAACTCATTTTTCTCCCTGCCTTGCAGGATGAAGCTTCGGTTACTAATAATTTCTTGGATGGACTGCACCATCTGTCTACAAGGAATAACTTGCAGCAGGTTGGCATGCCACACAGTGTCATAGGCTGTTGTCAGGTCAATAAGGATTGCCCCAATTTTCCTTCCTGACTAAAATGCATCTTTTGTGTCTTGTCAGCTGCTTACGCTGGTGCAGAACCAATGTAGATCCCTAGTTGCAGGTGACTATTCATGAAGTATTCCTACCTTTCTTTAATTTGATTTAATCCAATCAACATTCTGAATTGTGTCTTGGGGTCCACTCCTGGAAACATATACCCCCGTGGGTTTAATGCTTGCTGCCATGACAGGCCTCATTGAAGCCAGTGAATACAGCAAACTAAGTAACTCTACTCTGCTTTACTAAGCAGCTTCTTTTGACAAAATAGTCTTAACTTATTCCCTAAGAGGTTGTGTGATATAGTAGTACTGTGTGGTATTTCAACCCACTTGTGGTTGCATTTCATTGGTGTCTGAATTGAAGTCAATGGGACTGCTCCTGGTTGGAACTGCGTGCCCTGTAATAAGATATTGCAGGATCAGGCACTTTGATGTTACTTGAATACTGATAATCTAATACTAAACTTGGAACTCCTAGCCTAGAGCATTGTACCTTTCATTGAAAGTTCTCCAAGTGCTTTACAGACATTCTCACAACACCTCTGCAAAGTACAATAAATAGGTATTATGCTCATTTTATAGACAGATATACTGGCCCAGGCTCAAGAATGTTGGAACATAAGCTGATGGATAACAACTCAAAAACCATAGAGGAAACGTTGGAAAGCAAACTGTAGTTGCCAATGTTGGAATGTAGTTGGCACGTCCACACCTTTAATGTCTGTAATAGAAAGAAAGTGCCAATAGATTTTTAATGATGTGATCAGGACTCAGAGGCAAAAGACCTAGCTCTTTAACTTGCCGACAAGACTTACTGCATCTAGGATTTCTTTGTATATCTCCCATCCAAGTAGTGAATTTAGCAGGCCCAGCTTAGTTTGTGAGACCTGTCAGGATCATGACACAAAGTCGGAAGGACAGTGAATTAATCTGCTGAGCAAATACAGGCACTGATAGTTTTTCTGTACCACTGAAAAATAGTTTTTCCAGTGCACTTGAATGAACACCAACAATAAAACACTTCTACCCACTCTCACTAATTAACCACCAGAGAGATTTATTTTATATGGGGATTTATAATAGGAATCTATAACCCAGTTTCTACTTGCATGTACAGAGTTTTGAACAAAATATATAATATATGTACAGAGGGCAGAATTTGGGGTTTGAGATTCAGTGTACTGTTTTTGTGTTAGTTCCTTGGGCTGAGCTGTGTTTGGCGCAGTTTACAAGGGTGGTGGGGGGGGGGGGAGAGATGGTTTATGTCACCTTTATAATCCTCCTCTCTGAAATTGGGACTAGCTGAGTACCGGGCAGATACCCAGTGTAAGTTAGAGCAGCCTTAGGGTTGCTTTAAGCTGGCAGCCTGTTGCCCTGAGCAGCTACTTCAGCAGCCAGGGAGTGCTGGAGCATAGGAACACCTATGCAAGGAACTGAGGTTGAGCAGGGGAGTAGGGAGCAATGACTGTTCTGCATCTTCAAGGGATGTTTCCAATCTGGGGGAATCCTTCACTGGCCAGTTAAACTGGCATTATGAACGCTTTATACTGCCAGAACAGTGCAAAGTAGTTGTAGTGAGACCAAGGATCTGGCCCCAAATCTCCATTCATTCTGAAGATACAGTAGAACCTCAGAGTTACAGACCCCTCGGGAATGGAGGTTGTTTGTAACTCTGAAATGTTCGTAACTGAACAAAACATTATGGTGGTTCTTTCAAAAGTTTACAACTGAACATTGACTTAATACAGCTTTGAAACTTTACTATGAAGAAGAAAAATACTGCTTTACCTTTCTTTTTTTAGTAGTTTACATTTAACACAGTACTGTATTGTATTTTCTTTTTTGGTCTCTGCTACACCCTGATTGTGTACTTCTGGTTCCAAATGAGGAGTGTGGTTGACTGGTCAGTTCATAACTCTGCAATTCGTAACTCTGAGGTTCTACTGTAGGAGCGTCTGGAAAAGACAGGCCACTTGATCTTGTGAGGCATTGAGCACTCATTGCATTCAGTGTGTGCTGAGGATGTCCAGCACCTCCCATGTGGAGCTCAGCCCCTTTCAGCATCAGGGCCTATAAACATGTTATCATCTAATTATCTTTAAAAGCAACAAACCCCTCTTTATTAAAGATTTTAAGATAATATTAAATGCAAATACAAGTAGCAAATTACAAAATGTAGGGACAGCATATGGAAACAATACCACACAACACACATTTATAAAATAGACATTGCCAATAAACCAGGATACCACTCCAGCTCTTCCCCCAAATATTAGGAATTCTGATAGCCCTCTTATACTCATGGCTCTGTTTTCATTAATGTAATTGATGTATTTGGTTATAATCTTCACTTTATCATTTACTGTACATATTATGAGCCTGATTCTTCTCTCAGACCAGTGAAAATAAGGAGTGACTTCACTACAATCAAGGACTCACTGACTGTGAAGTAACACTTCAGATTTCGGGATCAAGAATCTACAATTTAGTGAAGTTGTATCAGTATAAAACCAGTGTAAGTGAGAGGAGAATCAGGCCCAAGATGTACATGTAAGTTAGATGCAGCCTTTATATTGTGTAAATACAGTACAGGTAACTTCCGTGAAGTCCCCAAAAATATGACCATGTAGGGTGAGCAGATGTCCCGATTTTATAGGGACTGTCCTGATTTTTGGGTCTTTTTCTTATATAGGCTCCTATTACCCTCCACCCCCGTCCCGATTTTTCACATTTGCTGTCTGGTCATCCTATGACCATGCCAAAACCCCCATACATATTTATACTTTGGAAAAGTTTGGATCTGGTTTCAGATCCAAATTTGTAGTTTTGACCTATTTTTAGTGTCCATTGACTTAAAAACCTGTCCTGCACATCAAACTCAATCGGAGCTTTGCCACTGACATCATTAGGAGACAGATCTGGCCCTAACAGAAATGTGATGGGAAAAATTTACTCTGTTGTCTTTATTCCAATACAGTACACCCTCGCTGTAAGGAACCCGTTGAGGTCCAAGCCATTTGTTTGTTATAGCCAGGGGTTCGTTATAGCGAAAGCCCCGCCTACTGAGGGGGAAGCGGCTGACAGCTCGTCCAGCCCCCACCGCAGTGACAGAGCTGGAGGTGAGATCGAGGAACTGGGTTCATTATAGCCAAAGGTCCGTTATTATGAAGGGCCTTACAGAGAGGGGGTACTGTACTGTATATTCCCATTGACTTTTTTCCACATACCTGTAGAAACTGTCAATAGTCTGGAAGAACAGGAGTAGGGATGAATTGGTGTTAATTTTGTCTGTCATAGTAATGACATTGGGTTCCTGCCTTTTGGGGGAGCGGCAACAGTTTAGTTTATGTTTGTTTTGTTTATTCTGATACCATATCTACTCATCCAGAAACCCAAGACTCTACTTCTCAGCCAGGGGATCAGTGTTAACAAGTCAGACAAGTACAGTCCAAGTCAGTAATACCAGAACAAACAGTCAGTGTAGTAGCGGTTAAAGTACAAGTCATTAATGCTGAGAGTGTCATTTGTTATTGTTATTGGTGGTTAGGGTGACCAGATGTCCCGATTTTATAGGGACAGTCCCGATATTTGGGGATGTGTCTTATATAGGCTCCTATTACCCCCCACTCCCTGTCCCGATTTTTCACACTTGCTGTCTGGTCACCCTATTGGTGGTGACAGTTCCTTTTGGGATCAATCTTGATAGTAAACTCAAAGAGGAGATGGATTTTGCTAACAGTGTCATGACGTCACCAGGCTTTAGTTGCCAAAGAATGACCGGTGTCTAGTGTGATTAGTCAGCATGATGGACAGTCTCTGCTTTACTTCAGCTGGCATTCATTTAAAAAAAATTCAAAAACTACATATGGTCATACACCACTGAGAAACCTTTGTGTGCCTGCTAGTACCTGTGGGTCTATGGATAGACTAGGCACCCGATTAACCAATGTCTTCCTTTTGAGCTCCTCTGTTTTTTTTCTTTCTTTTTGCTTCAGTGTTATGGCTGAATATTTAAATCCACTAAATCAGGAAACAGAAAGGTGCGGTTCCCACAGCAACCATAATTAAGCTACATTTGAATACAGGAAGCTTATATAGTAACATAGATTATCTAGGAGGAATGCGCCAAGCTGTGGTTGTGAGAGCAATTGCTTTTTTTGTGCACATGTGAATTTTGTAATATCTGTATGTGAGGTCTGTTCCAAATGAAGGCAAATCCCCTTGTCCCCAGTATGACAAGTACTGTACTATTAGAGTGTGCTTTTGCCCACATATCTGCAGAAATGGCCACGAGTCTGGAAGTAGAAGAAATGGGGTGAATTGGCATTTGTTTTTTCACAGCCTGAGTAATGCCATAGGGGTTCAGTTGCAGAACTGTAGTAAAATATATTTTCTCTGTTACCTATCTGTGTATTATGTAGAAACTGACCAAATACTCACCTTAAGGGAACTTTAAGTCCCAGTTTCTGAAACTTAAATAGATTCCTGGAACCAGAACCATCTCTAGTTCATTAGTCACATTTATTAGGGTGGTATCCGAGGACCAAACAAGATTGGGGCCCCATTGTGCTAGGCACTGTGCAAACAGACACGTAGATGACCCTGACAAGTTTACAATCGAAATAGACAAGATAGACACATGATGTGTATATAAAACACGAGGGTATAACACACAAACAGAATAAACAATGCGATGGCAACAAACATCAGGTTAGTTCCATTTCTCTGTGTGTGTGTGTGTGTGTGTGTGTAAAGTTTCTTTTTGGAGGGGATAGCTAAATGGAAAGAAAAGGGAAGGGGGGTGAAGAGGACAGGGTAGAGGGTGTAGAGGGAAGAGACGCAGGTCTGGAGTGAAGTTACTGAGGCTGGGGCAAATTGTTGGAGCAAACAGCCAATCAGCACAGGACAAATAAAGTCCACTTAAAACTCTAGGAAGTTCTTTGAATGTCCAGAGGTTCCCACTTCGGCTGCTTCTGTTTCTACTATCTGGAGTCTCCAGCTGGCTCAAAAAGTTCTGGTCCCAGGAATCTCTCTCTAGTTCATGGCATTGTTGTTCAGTCCCATGATTTAGTTTTCTTCCACTAACTTACAGAAGCACATTCATGCTGAGTGAGAAAACCACACAAAAATGTGAAGGTATTCATGTCCTGACTGTTTGATTTTGATTTGACCTAAATGCTGTAAGATTTCTCTTGTTTTATGACCATTTTTGTCTCCCTAAAGCAGGTTTTAGAGGCAAGGAGTGATTAGTCTGTATCCACAAAACCAACGAGGAGTCCGGTGGCACCTTAAAGACTAACAGACTTATTTGGGCATAAGCTTTCGTGGGTATAAAATCCACTTCTTCGGATGCATTGTGGGTTTTTTACCCATGAAAGCTTATGCCCAAATAAATCTGTTAGTCTTTAAGGTGCCACCGGACTCCTCCTTGGTTTTTTGGGCAATAAACAAAAATTCACAGACTCATGTGACCTGTCCCTGACTTTCACTACAAATATCCCTGACAAAAGGGGTACGTGGGTTTAGCACCCACTGCTGCTGGTGCTCCTGGGTCCCCCACTGCTGCAGTGCGTCCCCTTGCCCCCAAGCAGCTGGTAGCTGCAGTGTCCCCCCCGCTGCCCTCTGCGGCAGGACGGCTGCAGGGGGTCCCCCCGCCACCCTCCCCAGCTGGACAGCTGCGGGGTCTGCCAGACCCCTACCGCAGCTGGATGGCTGCGGGGTCCCCCCCACCAGGGCGGGGGCTGGGAGCTGTGCTGCAAAAATGTCACAGACTAGAGGTTAATGGAAGTCACAGATTCTGTGACCTAATCGTAACCTAATCACAACTCTCACTGAAGTTAATGGGAGTTTAGCCTTAGTAAGAACGATGTGATGTTGCCTTATATTTGTTTGGATGGCGCTTATTTTTTCTGAGAGTAGCCAAAGTAAAAACCTGGTCTGCCAGCAAAGGATTAAAGTTTTTTTTTCCCCAACTAGACTATTTATAGTCTATTAGGTACATAGTTTAGTGCTGTCTCTTTTTCTCTATGAAGAAGTGCATTTGCAGCTTTCTATTATACTAGCACATCAACAATAAATATATCACTGTTATACAGTAAATAACATTAATTAATCTTGAGTCTGTGATCAGATATTTGATTAGATTTCCCTTTTCCAAGCAAATATGTGCCATTGTAGCTTTAATAATACAAAACCTGCATCTCCTGGCCACCTACTGCTGTCACATTAAAATAATTAAGATAGCTGTAACTTTAAATAGTTACTATACGCCCCCATTCCGAGAAATAGCTAGAAGCCATTGTGGTAGGCAGGAATCTGCGGAGCAGCATCTATCTATGCTGTGACTGTCACAGGTTGAAAAGAAGCAATTATTAAATAATTCTGGCGAACAGACCAAGGCAAAGTTTTTCCTGCCTGGCACAAATGAACACAGTTCATTTGGGATGTTCCCAGGCCATTTGTGATATAGTTATTTATCCCAGCCCCAAATGGATTTCAGTACCTGCCTACCTACATTTAGCAGTATATGAAGAATGATATGCTATAGAATGTCAAAGTAAATGCTCTTCTGTTCCATTCAGCTAGTCCCTGTTTTATTCACAAATCAAAAACACTGCTAGGAATCAATAGTATATTTCTTTATTGAGTATCAAGGGATCTGATCTTTAAGGTGCTATTTTATGAAGTGCAGTGTCCATTCCTCACAGTACATAACTAGCTCTGTTGGGGCTGGTGCAGAAATGATGGACAAAGCTCCTCCCCCGCCTTTCCCCCCCACCCCCCAGCTTCTAGAGGGGCTAGCTCCAACAGCAGAGGTATCCCTAAGTGCAAGGACCAACAGTGTGGCTGGCCCCTGTGCAGGTTAGTTGTGGGCACCCTCAGCTCCTACTAAGCCAGGGAGGAGGGATAGTTCAGTGGTTTGAGCATTGGCCTGCTAACCCCAGGGTTGTGAGCTCAAACCTTGAGGGGGCCATTTAGGAAGTTGAGGCAAATATCTGTCTGGGGATTAGTCCTGCTTTGAGCAGGGGGTTGGACTAGCAGTGTTTTTGACCCTGAGGTCCCTTCTACCCCTGACATTCTATGATAAGCACCCATATAAAACCTAGTTACAATCACACCTTGATGTTAGTGGGAGCTATGCATCTGATCGCAAGGTTTGGTAAACCTTAATTATTGATTTTTCAGAAATAAAACAAAAATTGAAATAACATACATTAATCAGATATAATGGTAGAACAACCGCCTATCTTACTTAATAAAAGCAAATCTATCCTTTTAAAAAAAAAATCAAGATTTATCTAAAATGTACCCATAAAAATTAATCTATCCATCTAGTCTAACACCCTATTCTAGAGTGATCCCCAAGGGTATAGCTACACAGCAATGTAAGAGTAGGGTTAATCAGACTCAAGTCAATGGGCCCGTGTCAGGGAACCCTAAGCTTGAGCATCTACACTGCATTTTAAACCTAGATTAAGGATTTTCTGACCCATGCTCAAACCTAGGGCTCTGGCGTCCACACTGCAGTGCACAGACCCAAGTCAAAGTAACCCTAACCCAGAATGCCTAGTTCATACCACACCTCCCCAGTGTTGACAGTCTAGCCCTGTGAATATGTTGCACTGCAGGAAGACTCTACTGCCCACCCTGTTTCCTAATTGTGATGGCGCAATTGATGGGACTCGGCTGCTTATAAGGAGCACACGAGTACCTAAACTACATAGTTAGCTCCTTGGGTGGCTGTCTCAGCAGAATGTGAGAAGGCTTTATACTGAACTAATATCTAACCTGAAAATTGGGCTCTCCACCTGTAGGCTGAGTCACATTGGCAGGAAAATGCCCATGTGCAGCTGCTCTGAGGATAATTAGGACATCAGTCTCCAGGGCTGTCTAACTATTACAGCAAAACTTTGCAATTCTTAATTTTTAAAGCTGTTTTTGTTTGGTTTGTTTTTTTATTTATTTTTTTGTAGGTTTCAGAGGAAACACACACACACACACACACACACACACTGCTGCTGGCTGTGGAGCAGTGAAGTGCATCCCCATGGTTTGCAGTGCGGTGTGCTTCAGCACCCCCCAGGGATCCCTTATCCCTACTTCTTCCACACCCTGGGAGGCAGAGGTAAGGGATCCCTGGGAGGCTTTGGGGAAGTTTTGGAGCTGGCTCCCACTCACTGCCCTCTCAATGCATGCTGCCTGGGCGTCTCTGCGCACACAGCCCCGGGGAAGGGCAGGGGGAGCAAGGGCCTGAGAACGGAGTGGGACTAAGCAGCTGCCCTGTAGGGAGCGGGCGTGGCAGAGCTCCCAGCTCAGCATGGCTGGAGGAGGAATGATCCCCAACATTCTGCAGCCAGGAGCTGCCTCCTGCCTGTTAGCTTTGTTCCCTGCTCCGGGCAAGCTCTGCACAGCAGCAAAGAGTAGCCGGAGACTGCAGGGAGGTTTTGGGGCTGACTGCCTCTCATTGCCCTGACAGTGCACACTGCCCAGGCACCCTTGCACACACAGCTCCAGGGGGGGCTGGAGAGCAGAGCAGGGACAAAGCAGCTGCCCCACAGGGAGGGGGAGCGGCCAGGGTGTTGGGGGCCATCCTCCCCTGGCTGTGCTGAGCAAGGAGCTCTGCCACTCCTCCTCCCTGCAAGGCAGTCGCTTAGTCCCCTCTCCTCTCTCAGTCCCTTGCTTCTGGGGCTGTGTGTGCAGGGGTGCCTGGGCAGTGTGCTCACCAAAATCTGGCTGTGCTCTTGTGACCAGGAAGCAGCTGTCTTTGCAAAACACTTCTGATGAGTCTGCATCGAAAACCCTGCAGGCTGTCTGATAGTGTGCTTGCAGACCGGTGTTCAGCAGACAATGGGTTAATGCTGATCTGAGCAGCTGCCCTTTGCAAAGAGAGGTGTGGCTTCTGTTTGCAATAGACTGCACCACAGATTGTTGGCATAGAGAGGACTAAGGACATTGCCCCAAGGAGCTCTGGGATACATATGGAGAACTTCTGGGACCCAAGTCACACCAGGGCCGCGTGCACACAGGAAAGCAATGGGGCTCTGAGCCTAGGTCCCAGCTTAACATTGGCTTGGACCCTCCAGCCCTGCAGGGTTTGGGGACCTATGTTCAAGCCCTAGGTTAATACAATTGGTGTGTGGACACAGGTGGGGGTTAGGCCTGAATCTGGGCTCAAGCCTGGGCTTACATTGCTGTGAAGACATACCGAGAGATCAGTCTGTCTGTCTAGTATCTAAGCATTGCTAAAGTGAGTAAGTTTCCTAAACTGAAGAGCTCTACATAAGCTCGAAAGCTTGTCTCTCTCTCACCAACAAAAGTTGGTCTAGTGACATATATTACTTCACCCACCTTCTCTCTCTCATATCCTGGTACCAACACGGCTACAACAACACTGCATACATAAGCTGGAATTTGCCTCATTTAAGATATTTTGTTAGCATTTTCAGGCATCAGTAAAACAACTGCCTACTGTACACTAAGGATAGAAGTTGGTTTCCAAGTAGGTGGTAACAAACATTTTACCAGTTATAGTTCTCTTAAAAAGTTCTGTCTGGTTTGTAGGGGTGAGACTGGACAAAAATAGTACCAGCAGCAAAATGCAATGAGGTTTATAGGTTTCTCAGCAGTATTCCAAACAGTTCCAACTTTAGGGCAGCTATGTTAAGCTATTAATTCTCATATTACATATCTAACAATGGTCAGTGGGCATTAATTTTATCCAAAACATTTAAGAGCTCAGGTATTTCCTGTGCAGAATTTCGTGCTGATTTATTCATATCCTTTCATCCATCTACGTCCTTGATACATTTCTGCACACAGGAAGTGTTTTGGTGTCAGTGATACTCTTGACTAAGCCTGTTTCCCAAAGCATTTTGAGATTTGTATTGTGTTTGTATTTTTGTATACAATGCAGAGGCTACATACTTGGGGTTTACCTGCTACAGCAATGTATCTCGTCTTAAAATAAGTTAGGAGAGTTTACCATTATAAAAAAAGTTAAAAAGGATATGATCTGGGGAAACAGTTAATAACATGCTCAGTATTTGGGTTTGTGATTGTTATTTCCCATAAACAAAAGGCAGGATCTAATCTCACAGCTAATTCTAGACTTTTGTGATAGAGGAATTTCTAAGAGTCTGTTCATAGGGTTACAGCTCAGCTGGCTTTGCAGCTACATGTAAGAAAATAAATGGCACACAATGTAAATAAAGAATCGAGATTAACCATCTTGCTTTGTTTTTCCTTTGTTTCTGGAATGACAAAAATTCTTTTGCTCCAGCAAACCCATTTTCCCACTACATAATGATATTAATATTTTACTTTGAAATTAATTTTCAAAGATTTGTATTGGCCAATATTAAGTCTTGTACCAAACCTGGCTTTTTGTTGTTACCTTGTTACAGTGTGTTGAAGACTTTGTATTTGTCAGTGGTAATGGAAATATATCTCCTACCAGCTCTTGAATAACATTAGCTTACTATACCATCCATTATATAGGGACAGTTGAGATTTCTCCATGATAAGAGGAGTGAGAAGCCTAATCCCTGGCACAACAGTGTTAGTAAGTGTCTGTAGCTTTGGGTACGTAACACTACCACTTAAAGCTGTAATGAAACAAAGAGCAAGAACGATGCATCATACACCTTTCTTAAAGAAAGATATGAAAAATGACATCAAAACAGTATTGGATGGCATTGAGCAAGGCCTTACCTGTATGTACACAAGAGATAAGTGCCCCAAGTGCCAGCCCTTACTGTAACCACACTTAAACTTCTCACAGAACAGCCCTTAAAAGGCAGTCTAGAGCTGGCTAGTCGCGGGGTTCCTTGGCTTGTCCTTTGAATCAGTGCACTTTGCCATTCATAATAGAATAATGAGCCATAGCTGATACATTAGGTGGCCTCCAGTCACCTTCCAAATTCTTCTTCACTCAACCATTCTTAGAGCCAAATTCTACTTGCAATTACACCATTTATTTCTGGAGTAACTCCCTTGAAGTGGGTGGTGTAACTGAAAACAGAATTTGGCCCTTTGTGCTGGTTCATTTTCCTTGCCTCAGAAGAGTGTTAGTAACTTAGCCAAGCATTATTTTCACAGCAATGACAGATAAAATAACTCTGTTTACATTCAGGGATATGGTATCATGTATTACATCATACATTACAGGTCTAACTAGGGAGCCAAAACCCCATTGCCAGTTGAGGACTTTTGAAAATATTTAGGTCTCTAAATCAGTTAGGTGTTGCAGCAATGCCTGGATGCCTTTAAAAATCTGAGCCTAAGAGTCTGTGTGTAGAACATGCTTGGCAGGAATCTGTGCAATAGGCAACTTTTAGTGAGCTTGATTAAGTTCTGTATGCTTTTATCAAGTCTAATCGGGTCACATTGACTGATAATAGCCAATCAGGCTTCTGTCTAGTAGTTTATATAACAGAAAATGAGGCAGATTAAGAACTCGTCCTTAGAGTTCAAAGATGACCATGACATCCCTGATGAGATGGGCAGGCCATGGTTTGGTTTCTGTGAACACAAGTGGCTGATCAGGCCAATTTGAGCTTTGAATTGTCTATGGCATACTGAACAAACAATGCGGTTATGGGTTACTTGATTAACAGCAGACATACTGCTGTGAGATTTATGCTTCTGCTCTGCCTCAGCAGTTCTCCTCTGCTCGTAGACTGTAGCTCCAGTATGGATGAGGCTTTGTCAGGTAGAACGATCATGAGGGAGAGCTTCCCAAAACTCTGGGACAATGTTGAAATGTCTCAAGCATAACTTGAGGGAGTCCTTGAAACATTTCTTCTGGCCTCCCTGAGAGCGCTTTCCCTCCTTTAGCTCACCATAAAAGATCTTCTTTGGCAGTCACTCGTCTGATATTCTGGTGACATGGCCTGTCCATTCTCTGATTTCATCAACAGGGTATGGATGCTTGGAATACCTGCCCGTATGAGAACCTCAGTATCTGGAACCTTGTCTAGCCATCTTATCCTCATCTTTTTCCTCAGACAGTCTATTTCCTCAGACCATCCATGTGAAAGTGATTCAGCTTCACAGCATGGCATCTTACACCGTCCAGGTTTTGCATGCATACATCAGAGTTGGCAACAGGATGGCTTTGTAGACCTTCAGTTTTGTTTGTTGACTAATGCCTCTGTGTTCCCACACATTTACACATAGTTTGCCAAAGGCCACACTTGCTTTGGCAATTCTGGCATTGGTTTAATCATAAGTATCAACTGCACATGACCGTATGCTGCCGAGGTAGGTGAACTTGTCCACTGCCTGGAGAGTTTGGCCATTCACTGTGATAGTAGGCTCTGCATAAGGCTTTCCTGGTGTAGGGTGGTACAGCACGTCCGTCTTCTTGATGTTAATTGTGAGGCCAAAATTGTCTCAAGCTGAAGAGAAATAGTCCATACTCCGCTACATGTCAGACCTCAGATTTGGCATTCAGGGAACAGTCATCACAAAACAGAAGATCACAGACAGTCACTTCCTGTACCTTTGTCTTTACCTGTTGTCTCCTCAGATTGCCATCAATCCAATATCTGATGCCAATCCCGGTGTCA
The DNA here is from genome assembly GCF_002925995.2 of Terrapene triunguis. NCBI lineage: Eukaryota > Metazoa > Chordata > Testudines > Emydidae > Terrapene > Terrapene triunguis. The sequence goes on along the minus strand of NW_020664490.1, from coordinate 2,925,586 downwards.
CAATCACTAAAGGCATCTGTAAACAAGGCAGAAAACATCATACTGAAGAGAGTTGGGGCAAACACAGAGCTCTGCTTGACTCCATTGGTGACCAGGAATGGTTCAGATGACGCACCGTCATCCATAACCTGAGCAAGCATATCATCATGGAATTCCTAAACCATTGTGATGAATTTCTCTGGGCAACCAAATTTTGCCATGGTCTTCCAAAGGCCCTCCTCACTGACTGTATCAAATGCTTTTGTCAGGTCAATGAAAGTCATATACAGGTTGGAGTTCTGTTCTTGGCATTTCTCCTGAAGATGACGAGCTGCTTTTTACCAAGTCTAATTGACTCACATTGACTGATTGTAGCCATTCAGGCTTCTGTCTAGTTTATATAAGACAAAATGAGGCAGATTAAGATACCTGTTAATTGACTGCAACTCCAGTTTTATTACAAACAGGTTATTGCTTTAACTTTAGTAACAGGGCTTATAGGTAATAACATTGTAACCTTCAAACAAATAAAATGCCTTAAAAGACATTCTTGCTGTGCCGGCCTATAACCTTAACATATAAAAAGCTCTTTTCTCTCAGCGATTGCTTCCACTAGGGCTTCTCTAAATCTTGCACACACACATATAGCAGCTTCTGAACAAGGAGAGAGTGACCCTGGAATGTACTCTTTGTTTAAATACTGAAACAGAAAATTTTGCAGTAGTTACATGTAACTATAGTAGCTCACATGGATCTTTTGAAATAAATACACATATGCATCATATATGTGTGTCCATTGTATACCTTGTATGCATGCAGCAGTCTTCCATTTGTGACTAGAGACTTTCTGTGAACTTAGTTATGTTTGTTTGGTTGAGTAAAACAGTCTATTTACTAGCTAATGCCCTCCAACCGAAATTGCTATGAAGTGATAAATTCTAAAAAACAAAACAAAAAAACCAACCCCAATTTTCAAAATTCTACCCATTTGTACGTACCCCTGACAGACTGATAGGCTAGATATCAAGAGCCTTCAAAATAACAAAATCATCCACACACACATTAGCAGAAAAAAACTTAAAAATCAAAAGACTGTGCACAGTCAGGATGCTGTAATCAGACCCCATTATTATGATCCAGGAATCACTTCCATACCCTGAGGTCTTCCTTGAGCTGAAATGACAGAATTACAGAATGATGTGGCTTATTAACCTTAGCAATAGTCCCCTGCCAACCATCTGCAAATGGCTGTGCCAGGAGATACTGTGGGTAAATTTAAATGACCTAACAATGCCTGCAGCTGATATTGGGAAAGCTGTTCAGTAGTCAGTGCAATGCATAGTAACAGGGTTTCATACTCTGCCACTATAGGAACCAGGAGAGCATCATCTAGTCAAGTGTTGCTTAGGAGACTAGAGTCCACAATTAACAAAACTCTTAGTTTGCCATCTAATGCTAGTTTGCCCATGTACTGGGAGTTTATTTGTGTTCATCTTCATTCTTACAACTAGTGATGGAGATCAGGAACAAGTCAACCTCTTTACGGGGGCCCTGTCTGTGAGAGCAGTGTTCCTGATCCATCAGTTTATGTTGAAAATGATAGCTAGTGCCATCACTGTGTCACTCACTGACATATCTGTGGCAGCCAAGATAAAGTAACTGAGAGGAGTAACTCTCTGTAACTTGGAATCATAAGTTATAAGCAAGTGCTGCTAATGCTACTGTCACCCTTGAAGAAGTCCAGCTGTTAATATGAGATGCCCACTAGCTGATTCCTTGACAGTTTTATTTAATACTTCCTGCTGAAAGCATTGGATACCTAGACTTTGTACTCAACCCAGGAATCTCCAGCATGTTGAAAATTGACAGTATTCTGCTCATGACAGCTGGCACAGCATAGGATGCTCAGGCTATGCCCACCATTCACACCATGCAATACTGAAAGGATGACCACTTTGCTCCAAAATGCAGCCCCTGATATTTACTAGTCTGTTCTGTGTACATTACACAAATATAACTGCTTAGATGTGTGATGAGCATTGTATAAGTGCCTGGATAGTTACTTTAGATAATTTTAATGTATGGTTTATACCTTGAAGAAATAGAGGGATTCCTTTCAGGTGAGAGATAGATAGGTCTGAGCCATGAAATTCAGACTCAGACAAACTTTCTCCATAGTGAGGAATGTTTAGGTACTTAAGCCCAGATTTTCAAAGGTAACTAGAGACTTTACATGACTCCATTCTCGAGTTTTCAACTTGAGACCTTCAAGGGACTTGATTTTCAGAAAACACAGAGCATCTTCCCTCTGAAAATCATGGCCCTTTAAGGTGTCTTAAGTTGGTGACTCAAATTGATGCATACAAAATTACTAGTCACTTTTGAAAATCTTGGCCCTAGTTCTCGTTTGGTCCCACTGTAAAGATAGTACAAAGTCCAATGTTGCAATTCCAACTTTCAAGAGTGCTCTGAAATGTGGTTCTTTTTCAAGCCCATCTCTATTCTAGACATAAAATAACAAACAGGTGCAGAACAATTCTGGAAATGTTGCTGTACAATCTCTACTGAAATGCAGTGCAACCTCATTCTGGGAGACAGTGTTTTTATTACTTTGTTTGTTTTGCACTAGCACCTGTAATTTGCTAGGTATACACGGTAAGAGATGGTTAATGCCTCAAAAAGCTTACAGTCTCTAGAAAATGTAGAGCACTTTTCTGTTTCTACCCCATTTTTTTAACAACAAAGAGTGCAAAACCTAATGTATTTGCATGTGAGAAGATCTTATCCTGCTGTATGTGCCCATTCACAGAGCATTTAGCCAGTTCCTTTCCAATACCATTCAAAACTGACAGCTGGGGAGTGCCTTCAGGATGACAGATTGTCAGCAGAGTGACACAGGATGTGTCGTGTGTGTATTTTTAGTTAGAATTTGGGTCCCTTTTGAGCCCAGAGTTCTTAAGAAATGCAGGAAATGTGAGATGAAACTGACGTGATGGCTAAACCCTACAGGGATGCAGCATATTATCTCATTCTTGATAGTGGCAAACTCTTACTGCTTTTCTTACTCTCAGAATCATGAGAATCTTTAGAAACTGCAGCAGGGCATTTTAATAAAACTTGTGGCTTATTATCACTGTATAATAATTATGAGTTGTATAGTTAGCAGCAGCAATGCACATCCATTCAAAATAATTCTCTACCCATCTTGTCTTTGTGCTCTCCTGCTAAAGGAAGGACCACTTTGTGGGGATTTTTAATTTTTTTTTATTAAACTCACTCATAGAACCTGGCATGGAAGGAAATTTTGTTGCCATTTCAGTGTTTCACTGTTACCTTGTATGAATGGCTTCTGGATCTGTGCAGCACCCAATTTTTTCTCTCTGTCTAATCTATTTTAAGTTTTTTCTATAGCACTTATCACAGTATGTAAGCACTAAGAGTAAGTAAGTGTAGTGTCTAAGCACTTTCTATCCCTTTATTCCTTTTCAAGCATAATGGTTCTTTGGCTGTCCCCACAGAATTATTGTAGTATTCCAGGACTAAATTCAAGTCCAAGCTTTTTCTTTAAAACTCTGAGCTGCTGCTTGGAGTTGAAGGTATTGTTGCTAATCACCATCTGACTATAGGAGCTATTCAGACCATGTGAGATTCAGACACTTTAAAAGGGAAAGATTACTCCTCCCTTTTTAAGAGAATGAGAAGAAACCTTTTTAACACCTTCCTTTAAAGATGAGAGAAAGCTAAAAATGTATTCTTAAACTTTTCTGTAGTTACTTCAATACAGAAACTGCTAAATAGGTCTTTAAATAGAGTCCACACTAATTGTCTATTGCATGTGGCAGAAGTATATGTATTTCTGTGTGTGTGTGTGTGTGTGTGTGTGTGTGTGTGTGTGTGTGTGTGTGTGTGTGTGTGTGTGTGTGTGTG
>NW_020664490.1:2903058-2921670 GCF_002925995.2 Terrapene triunguis | reverse complement strand
GTGTGTGTGTGTGTGTGTGTGTGTGTGTGTGTGTGTGTGTGTGTGTGAGTGATGTGCCCCCTGCTCAAATTACAGAAGCTGTCACATTGCTTTCCTAAACAGCTTTTGTCTGTGTGGTGTACACTTTACTATACATACTGAAGTTTTGATTCAGACGTGAATCACCTATACTCCTTGTAATCACATCTGGGTATTAAAATGGTTTACAGTAAGAGGTAATCAGTCATAATGAATATGATACGCTGATTTAGCATTGTAATCCAGATAAACGTGCACAATAGTTTAGTAATCTGATTTGGAGAAACCTGTTCCAGCCATCTAGTACTGTTCTGCAGACAGTTAAATTGAGCACATATGCGCCCATTACTAAAACTGTAAATGACTTTGTTTATTTCAATTCTGCTAATTTAAAAAAAATATGGCATCACAAGAAGTTTGTTGAATGCTCAAGGGCATTTGAACATATAACTGACTGGACTGAAAACCACTGAAGTTCTTTCAGCTATTTTTCTATGTCAAACATGGCTATAGTTTGAAGTATAGTTATTTAGAGAAAAGACTGAGAGGAAAAAGTGGCTTTAACTCACTCCATGAAGAGCATCAGTAAAACAAAAACAAATACAGTACTTCTATATTTTCAAAGTGGCACCCACAGATATAGCTGCATGACTCCTATTAAAGTCAATTGGAGTCATGCAGCTGAAACCCCATGCAATGTTTTGAAAATGCAGGGAACAGAAATGGTATTAAACCAGACATCTGGTCCTCTATTCAGTTTTCCGATGATAACCTATGATGCATGCAGTTAATACAATAATATAATTAACTGAATTAGAAAACTGTACCTCTTTGCAAAGCTAATAGTAATACTTAGCACTTTATAGAAGTTTCATCAATAGATCTCAAAGCACTTTATAAACGTGAGTGTGACAGGGTTCAACTCACTACTGCAGCACCTTCTGCTGGCTGTGATGGGAATTAGCTTTATATGCCAGTGAGTCCTCTTCTGATGATATCTTGCCAAAGTCACTTCTTCTCCAGGGACCCACATCATTCCCAGGACCACAGCGTCCTCTTCATGACAGCCCTCCATTTATGCCAGACCCCATGTTCCCCCCCTCTGGGGGACAATATCGCAGTCCCTCAGTTCAGCCACTTCCTCAGTGGCAAGTAAGGGCAGGGGGAACCCGGGCCCACCCACTACTCTGGGTCCCGGCCCAGGGACACTGCAGATGGCCGCCACTTGCTGTGCCCCCTCTGTAGATCTCCCTGGGCCACTTCCCCGTGGCCCCAGCACCCTCCTTACCCTTACCTCAGGGCCTTAACCTGCAGCTCCCTGCAGCCTGCCAGGAGCTGCCTTTAGCTCCCTGGGTCTCTTCCTGCAACACTGCTATGTCCAGGGTGCTTGCTGCCCTCCGTCTGCAAGGCAGCCAGTCCTCCTCCCTCCTCAAGCTCCAGGGAGTGACTGAAGGTGCTCTGTACTGCAGCTCTTCTTATATAGGCCTGCCTGGCCCTGATTGGCTCCTCCTATAAACCCTTCTGTGATTGGCTGCCTCCTGCGCAACCTCCCTAGGGCTCTGTTAACCCCTGAGAGCCCAGTGTGGGTCAAGCACCCCATCACAGTGAGTTAAGAATGATTATCTCCATTTTACATATGGGAAAATGGAGATACAGAGAAGTAAGGTGACTTGCCCGAAGTCCCATAATAATTCAGTAGAAGCCATTAGTGAGTCCTGGGCCTTGTCATCACTGCTAACAAAGGTGTATTTTTTTTTTTAAACATTGGGGTGACTAACATTAGGGTGATCAGATAGCAACTGTGGAAAAAATGGGACAGGGGGTGGGGGGTAATAGATGCCTATATAAGAAAAAATCCCAAAAAAGGGGACTGTCCCTATAAAAACGGGACATCTGGTCACCCTAACTAAGATGCATGAGTATTCCCAAGGTAAAAACACAGTGAAAACAAGGCACTTTGTTTTTACTGTGAGGTAGACTAGGTGAGATCACCACTATATCCACCCCACCCCATCCCACTATTGACCTTTACTTTGCAGTAAAACTTAGAGCGCTTTGTCTTCACTGTGTTCTTATTTAGGACAACTTAGGTGTGTTAAGTTACCCTGAGGTAAAAATACACCTTTTTTAGCCGTGAAGACAAGGCCCCAGTCTGGTGCCCTATCCATTGTGTCATGATATCTGTTGTATTACAGTAACCTGTATGTAGGCAGTGTTGGTGGTAACTTTAAGTAAGTAAAATGATAGTTTTTGGCTATCAAGGATGGTAAACTATTTCTGACTTAGATTAGGGCTTTCTCAAGTGAGTTAAATTTGCCTTCTTATAGCTACGACTACCTTAACAGTTGGCACAGTATATTTTAAGAATTCCAGAAATATAAGAAAAACAATCACTGTCGTACCGTGGACCAAAGAAAGCATAAACTGACTTGTTACCACCCAATAAATCATTTATCAACTCTGAGAGAGAGCGATACCTGAGCTTTTTCCGCAAAAAATAAAATAAAATGGCTCACGGATGTGGAGGATTCCTGTAAAAATACCAGAAAGGTCATGAAAAGAAGAATTTCTTGCTCCATTTTGGCAATTTGTTTTTTGTGGCTTCTTGGAATGTTGGGATGTAGCTGGCTTGACTGTAGTATTTGTGGTTCTGACAAGCTGATTGCAAGGCATATAGCAATCTAAATAAGGAATATTTCTGTAATGGCCACTGGCAGGAAGGCACGACAAGAACATTGTCAGTCACACAGAAATAGCTTGTAGCAAGCTCTCTTCTGATTGACATACTTCTGGTTTTAAACTACCCAAGATATTGGTAATTTTATAGAGTCCAGCTTTGCTCAAAGATATATGATTAATCCTTGTAAAATAGTGAAATTATTTTAGCTGCTCTTCATTTAGCACTCAGTGCAGAAGCCATCATGCTACAGTGGAAATGACCTTTAAATATTTTTTTTAAATTTTGCGTTAAAAAGTCTGAATGGCCACAGTGAGATAAAGGAAACTTGTTCGTAGGCTTCATGTTATATGTTCAAAGAACAACTGACTTCCTCTTTTAGTATGCAGATTAAAACTACAACTAATAAAATTCCTTTTTTCATGTTCTTCCAGTAATTTTGGGGCAAACATAAAATAGTGTTTTTGGCATGACAGTTTGTTCTCAATTTGACCTACTCAAACTATAGATTTGCCCATGAGAATACTCACTAGTTGATATAAGGTTTCATAAAATTCATATATGTATTGTACAATGAGCTTCTGGAATGAAATTCAGTTGTCTCTTTTATTTGCCATGCAGTTAGTCTGTTCTAAAGATACTTAACATAGGGTAAACAAAAGATAGATAGGGAGGTGTCCTGTTTTATGAAAAAGGTCACCCAAGAGTAGTTTTGGAACCACTTCAGTTTCTTTAGGTGTCAACATCCATAGCAATTTACTAATAACACAAAGGACTGAAACTTTTACAGAATGTAATAAGGTTCCTATATTTTTTAAGCATTAGACTACATCTTATGTATCGAAGTCTGGAAACATGTAAAATGTTTGCACTTTAGTTCCTATGGACAGAAGTATTTTAAATGTGGCTTTAAAAGATGCATGCTGTTTGCACTGACAAGATGCAAAATATTTTGACCACAATGGAGAGCTGACCATGATCAATGAAACAATTCCAATACAGCTACTATAACTCATTCTAGAAAATATTTCTTAAATTGTCAGAAAAGGGGTGATCTATATCATTCTTTCCTCCTATAAAAATATTCAGTAGTCCTCAACTAGGACATTGTAGTATCTGAACAAAAGAAACTTGTGGAATTTTAGAGCCTGTCATTAATAAGACAAATAAGGTAGAGAATAGCTCCATGGGAATGAACTGAAGGATCTAAGGATTCAACTCTCTAGGGTCAGTTTCTTGCAGTGAACTTTCAGCCTACTGAAGTCCTGAGATTAGCTATACCATATATACGGCAACTCAAAGGCTAGAGGTCATGCTGTGCATGTTATTTACATCAGTGGCAGAAAGAAAAACATTTGACTGACAAGATGACTAATGCAAACAAACACTTGACATCTTTTTTAAATTATCTGAGTAGTTAGTACAGTGACAGCAAAAGTGAATTGGATAGTGCCTGCAGGGATTAGGAGAAATTTAGCTAGACTGGAGCAAAAAATGAGAGAGATTAAAAGTGTTAATTGTGTTTGATAGTTTAATTTTCCGCAAATGTTTGGATGGAAATTACAAAGGGTGAAATAACCCACATGTGAGTACTGGATTCAGTTTCATGGAAACCAAGTTGTATTTGTCCCCAAGGTATTATTGGAACCTCCATGTTCAGGGTTGTCTGTTGTTTGTATTGAGTGGCTGGAGCAGAGATTAGGGTGAAGAGGATTTAAATCCTTTCTAATATTTTAAACTGAGTATATAATTAAAAATAATAAAGGATTTTTCCCACTTTTTCAATCTCTAGGCTGAAATCCGCAAGTAGCAGAGCAAAGGCACCTTCTGACCTCTTTTTGCCTTCTGTATTGGTCCAGAACAAATGTGAACGGATGTTCTTCTTCGAGTGCTTGCTCATATCCATTCCAGTAGGTGTGTGCGCGCCGCGTGCACGATCGTCGGAAGATTTTTACCCTAGCAACACCCGGTGGGTCGGCTGTGGAGCCCCCTGGAGTGGCGCCGTTATGGCGCTGGATATATACCCCAGCCGACCCAGCGCCCCCTCAGTTCCTTCTTACCGCCCCTGACGGTCGTTGGAACTGTGGAGCGCGGCTTAGCTGATCTCCACACTCCCTAGCTTTTCATTGTTCTTGTTATATTTAGTTATATAGATAGTTGTTCAAGTTAGTTAGTAGTTAGTGTATAGTGTATATATATATAGTTGTAATTTGTTATCGGGGGTTTAGGGGGTGTTTTTCCCCTTTTTCCCCCCGGCGCACAGCCGGGCCCATGCCCAAGGCTCCTGGCTTTAAGCCGTGCGTGTCCTGCGGGAAGCACATGCCAACTAGCGACCCGCATAGTTCTTGCTTGAAGTGCCTGGGAGAGACTCATCCAGCAGATAAGTGCCCTATCTGCAAGGCCTTCAAGCCGAGGACAAGGAAGGAGCGGGACTTTAGGCTCCGACAGCTCCTCATGGAGGCGGCTCTGAGTCCGGATCCTCCCTCGGCGCGCCCTGTCCCGGCACCGAGCGCTTCGGTGTGCAGCGCCCCGGCGGGCCCGACCGGTGCGGCAGAAAAGACTGTTCGGCACCGACCGACGTCGGCACCGCGCCCGCCCAAAGAACCTCGGCACCGATCCATTTCTCCGGGCCATAAGAAGACCGCTAAGACACGGGACGCTGCTGCCGCGAAGATACCGGCTCCCCCGGTGCCGGGGGTAGAGCCGCGTCCGCAGCTGGACCGCCAAAGACAGGCGGCCACACCGTCGACTCCGGCACCGAGGCCGTTGAGTCCGGTGCGGACTGTTTCACCACCAAGGCTGGTGGTGGAACCTTGTCTCCCTTCCACCCCGGAGACCTTCGCTACCGCGAGAGACCTGATCGCCCTCACTGAGCCGGCGCCGTCGCAACTCCCGGCACCGGTAGCCCCACGTGTGCTGCAGTCTAGAGGGAAACCTGCCCTGGTGCGCCCACCGTCGCCAGCACAACCCTCTCGGCACCGCTCCAGATCCCGAAGCAGGTCCCAACGCCGCTCTGAGTCCCGGCGCCGAGTGTCACCTCGGCACCGGTCGTACTCGCGGCCCAGATCTTCCTCGCGGCGCCGCTCAACATCCCGGCACCGCCGTGACGACCGGCACCGATCGGGGTCGAGGCGCAGCTCCCGGCACCGGTATGAGCGCCACTCGGGCTCGAGAGGCCGCTCCCGGTACCACGCCTCCTCCAGATCGTCGTCCCGTTCCAGATCGGGATCCCGGCACCGGAGGGACTATCGGCACCGGTCCAGGTCCCGGCACCGTTCGCCGGAACCGCACAGGGACAGGTCCCCTTACGGTCGGCACCGATCGGCACCGTACCATCCGGTGCCGATGGCATCGGCTTCGGCACCGCCGTGGCCGTCGAGATCGGCGTCGCGGTCCTCTGAGACAGTGGAGCCCGGCCACCTGCAGGAGACCGACGACCCGATACAAGGACCTGCGCATTGGTCCTTCTGGACTCCTTGAGCCTACCACCAAGCACAAGGAGCTCCCCTATCGGCCTCCCGCTCTGGCCGTTCGGAGCCTAGGGCCCCAGAGTCCACCATCTCCCGCCCTCCTCCAAGGGACGTGGAGGCTCCAGTGCCCGCACCTGCAGAGGCCCTGGACCAGGGGGCAGGAGATGCCCTGCACCAGGAACACCTGGAGCAGGATCAACCATTGGACCCCTTGCCACCGGGGGTATCCTCCTCGTCCTCTCCTGATGAGGCCGTAGCGGGCACGTCTACCATCGGGCCGCCTCCGATAGACCTTCGGGCCCATCAGGACCTGCTGCGGCGCATGGCTCGCAATCTGGACCTCCAGGTGGAGGAGATTGCGGAGGTCCATGACCCAATAGTGCAGATCATTTCAGCGGATGCTCCATCCAGGGTGGCATTACCGCTGGTCCGCACCATCCAGGCCAACGCCACCACTATCTGGCAGACCCCGGCCTCTATTCCGCCCACGGCCAGAGGGGTGGAGAGAAAGTACTTCGTGCCTTCCCGGGAACATGAGTATCTGTACACTCACCCTCAACCGTGCTCACTGGTGGTGTCATCAGTCAATGCACGGGAGCGCCATGGCCAGCAGGCTGCTGCGCCCAAATCGAAGGACGCTAAGCGCTTCGATTTGTTCGGACGCAAGGTTTATTCTGCTGGCGGACTGCAATTGCGGGCAGCGAACCAGCAGGCGCTCCTCAGCCGCTACGGCTTCAATATGTGGTCCTCGATGGGGAAATTTAAAGAGCTGGTCCCCCAGGACTCGAGGGAAGAGTTCGGGGCCTTGGTAGAGGAGGGCAAGCGGGTGGCATGCACCTCCCTACAGGCATCCCTGGATATAGCGGACTCGGCCGCTAGGACCCTGGCTTCAGGGATAGCAATGCGCCGAATCTCCTGGCTCCAGGTGTCGGGCTTGCCACCGGAACTGCAGCAGACCCTGCAGGACCTACCGTTCGAGGGCCAGGGCCTCTTTTCAGAGAAAACAGACTCGAGGCTCCAAAACCTCAAAGACTCCCGGACAATGATGCGCTCCCTGGGGATGCATGTCCCAGGGCCTCAGCGCAGACCCTTCAGGCCCCAGCCTCAGCGGTTCTACCCTCCCCCGCCTCGTCCAAGACAGGACTTTGCTAGGAGGCGGGGTCGAGGTGGTAGGCGAAGGTCGACCGGCCCTCAACCCGGTCAGAACCAGGGCCAGTCTAGGCCACCTTCAGGGCCTAGACAAGCCTTTTGAAGGTGCGGTCGAGGACGGCACCACGACCGGTACCCAGGATCCGACTCCCCCTTTCCGGGACCGCCTCTCCCGCTTCCACCGTGCTTGGTCCCGTATAACCTCGGACCGTTGGGTCCTTCGCACGGTGGAAAGGGGATACGCTCTCCAGTTTTCCTCGCCCCCCCCCTCCCACTCCCCCTCCCCGTCCCTCTTCAGGGACCCTTCTCACGAGCAACTCCTTATACAGGAGGTTTTTGGGCTCCTCGCTATGGGGGCCATAGAGGAGGTTCCATCGGAGCTAAGGGGCAGGGGGTTTTACTCCCGCTACTTCCTGATACCCAAGTCAAAAGGGGGTCTAAGGCCCATCTTAGACTTGCGCGGGCTCAACAAATTCATAGTAAAGTTGAAGTTCCGCATGGTGTCATTGGGGACCATCATCCCTTCACTGGATCCTGGAGACTGGTTCGCCGCCCTCGACATGAAGGACGCTTATTTCCACATAGCGATTTACCCGCCTCACAGGCGCTTCCTGCGATTTGTAGTAAACAGGGTGCACTACCAATTCGCAGTCCTTCCCTTCGGCTTGTCCTCGGCTCCCAGGGTGTTCACAAAGTGTCTGGCAGTCGTCGCGGCCTTCCTTCGTCGACAAGGGATACAGCTGTTCCCGTACTTGGACGACTGGCTGGTACGCGGCCGCACCAGAGACCAAGTGCGGGCCCATGTCCACATAGTGACACGCACTTTCCACGAGCTGGGCATTCTACTCAACAAAGAGAAGTCCACTCTAGTACCAACTCAAAGAATAGAGTTCATTGGAGCAATCCTGGACTCCAGACATGCCCGAGCCATCCTGCCAGACAGCCGCTTTCATACCATCTCAAGCGTCATTCAAGGACTCAGGGCCTTTCCAACTACCACCATAAGGGCATGCCTTGCCCTCTTGGGCCACATGGCCTCGTGCACCTACGTAACCAGGCACGCCAGGCTGCGACTTCGCCCATTGCAGACTTGGGTGTCATCGGTTTACCGTCCTCGTCGAGACGACCTGAGCATGGTGGTCACGGTTCCGACCGCAGTCTTGGCCTCCCTCACATGGTGGACGGATCGCACGGCAGTCTGTGCAGGAGTACCTTTTCACGCCCCACAGCCCTCCCTCCACCTAGTTACGGACGCTTCATCTCTAGGATGGGGCGCTCACCTGGGGGAGCATCATACCCAAGGCCTGTGGTCGGCGTCCCAACTAGCCCTGCACATCAACGTCCGAGAGCTGATGGCAGTGCGTCTGGCTTGTCAGGCTTTCCTCAACTTCCTACAGGGCCGTTGCGTGCTGATTCTCACCGACAACACCACGGCCATGTTTTACATCAACAAGCAAGGCGGAGCCCGCTCATCTCCCCTATGCCAAGAGGCCATTCGCCTGTGGGACTTTTGCATCGCCCACTCGATACATCTCACGGCGTCATTCCTGCCTGGAGTCCAGAATACGCTGGCGGACCGTCTCAGCAGGTCCTTCCAAACGCACGAGTGGTCGATTCGCCCGGACATCATCTATTCCGTCTTCCAGAGGTGGGGGTTTCCCCAGATCGACCTGTTCGCATCTCGGGCCAACAGGAAGTGCCAGGCATTCTGCTCCCTACACGGGCGAGCCCCGGGCTCTCGGTCGGACGCCTTCCTCATGGCATGGAAAGACCATCTGTTCTACGCCTTTCCCCCATTCCCGCTGGTCCACAGGGTGCTGCTCAAGATCCGCAGGGACCATGCACGGGTAATTCTAGTCGCTCCTGCTTGGCCGAGACAGCACTGGTACACCACACTTCTAGAGCTGTCAGTACAGAGGCCGATCACGCTCCCCTTGAGTCCGGATCTCATCTCTCAGGACCACGGCCGGCTGTGTCACCCCGACCTGCAGTCGCTCCACCTCACGGCGTGGATGCTTCATGGTTGAGTCGCTCAGAGCGGCAATGCTCGCAGGCCGTCCAACAGGTCCTGCTGGGAAGTAGAAAGCCCTCTACGCGGACCACTTATTTAGCCAAGTGGAAGAGGTTCTCCTGCTGGTGTGAGCAACGAGCTACGTCTCCCTCGCAGGCTCCTATCCCCTTGATACTGGAATACCTCCTGTCCCTAAGACAGCAAGGCTTGGCGACATCCTCAATTAGGGTTCACCTCGCCGCTATTTCCGCTTTCCACCCAGGGGAACTCACGTCCTCGGTCTTCTCGAACCCGATGGTCGTTAGATTCCTCAAGGGCTTAGACCGGCTATACCCACAGCAGCGACAGCCGGTTCCAACGTGGGACCTCAACCTCGTCCTCTCCAGGCTCACAGGGCCTCCGTTTGAACCATTGGCTACCTGCTCGCTCCTGTACTTATCCTGGAAGACAGCCTTCCTGGTAGCCATCACCTCAGCACGGCGCGTCTCGGAACTCAGGGCGCTGACATCCGAGCCCCCATACACGGTGTTCCATAAGGACAAGGTGCAGCTTCGCCCCCATCCTGCCTTTCTGCCAAAGGTGGTGTCACCTTTCCACGTGAACCAGGATATTTTCCTCCCGGTCTTCCATCCGAAACCGCACGCTACTCGTCAAGACCAGCGTTTACACTCTTTGGACGTACGCAGGGCCCTGGCTTTCTATATTGACCGTACAAAGCCATTTAGGAAGACGACGCAACTCTTCGTTGCGGTGGCCGACCGGATGAAAGGCTCACCGGTCTCTTCACAGTGCCTGTCCACTTGGATCACGTCCTGTATTCGTGCTTGCTACGACCTGGCCGGTGTACCGACGCCACGCCTCACCGCTCATTCCACGAGGGCTCAGGCCTCCTCGACTGCCTTCCTGGCTCAAGTTCCCATCCAGGACATTTGTAGAGCTGCAGTGTGGTCATCGGTCCACACATTTGCTACTCACTATGCGCTGGTGCAACAATCCAGAGACGATGCTGCTTTCGGGTCAGCGATTCTGCACACAGCAATGTCTCACTCCGACCCCGCCACCTAGGTGGGGCTTGGGAGTCACCTACTGGAATGGATATGAGCAAGCACTCGAAGAAGAAAAGACGGTTACTCACCGTTGTAACTGTTGTTCTTCGAGATGTGTTGCTCATATCCATTCCAAACCCGCCCCCCTTCCCCACTGTCGGAGTAGCCGGCAAGAAGGAACTGAGGGGGCGCTGGGTCGGCTGGGGTATATATCCAGCGCCATAACGGCGCCACTCCAGGGGGCTCCACAGCCGACCCACCGGGTGTTGCTAGGGTAAAAATCTTCCGACGATCGTGCACGCGGCGCGCACACACCTACTGGAATGGATATGAGCAACACATCTCGAAGAACAACAGTTACAACGGTGAGTAACCGTCTTTTCACTTGCCTGCCATACTGGATGCTTGTCTACATGGGAAAGTTGCAGTGATTTAATTTAAGGTAGAATTTTAAACTGATTTAGTGAAACTGGTTCAAAAGGCTCTGTGAACACTCTTATTTTGGTTGAAAATAAGCCTGTTTTATATTGAAATAATAGTCCATACAGCCTTTCCCACTGGCTTCACTAAATTAGTTTAAAATCTAGGATTTATGCTGCAGTATTAAAAGCATCATTTATCAGATAAAAAATTAAACCAATTCTGTCTGGAAATCTAATGATTCCTTGGCACTATTTGAAATGATTGCAGAAAAACTCCTATGTGTTGGCTAATTGTCCATCTTGCAGTAAAGAGGTCCTTTATTTACTTTTTCAAGTCCCAGTTGGTCCTCCACATCCCATTTATAAGTCTTTTACAGTGCCTCAGTTTTGCCCTTTTTATATCCCCATTCATAAGAGTCAGAGAGTCATAGATGTCATAAGAGAGAGAGAATACCTGTTAGTTAGCTTATTCAATCCATCCCCCTACCTATGCAGTTTTATGTCCTAGCTTCAATTGTCCCCAGGCTTCCATTGCTTCCCTTGAGAGATACTTCATAGCCTAAAAGCTCCTGTCAGAGATATTTTCCTAACGTTTAGCCTAAATTTTCTTTTTTAACTTCATCTAATATCTCCTAGTTATATCTTTTGTACCACTCTATGTAATTCTTCTCCCTCCTTGCTGTTGGTTCCTGTCAGATATTTGTAGGCTATCATATGTAGTGCCACCTTGACTGTCTTACATTTGTTGCACCATCAACATTCTTATCCAAATGCAGCTAATGGAGCTCCTTTTGCAATCCCATGCCACTGCTCGTTCATCATCTAGAGGGGTCATGGCAACGGGGATGTAAGGTAGTCCCTCAGCCTCTCCCTAGTGATTCATTTCCCAAGTGTCTGGCTAATTTGCTCCTGTTCCTCCTACATGGTACATTGCCCCTCTATTTGTTAGTAAAGGCCTTAGGTTTTTGTTGCTGTAGTTTTTTTGGCTCTAACATTAAATTATTAAATTATTTCCCTGAAATGTTTTGGGTCAACAGAATTTTAGTCTTTAGAACAGTTAGGGCTATGCTATTCCTACAGGCTAGTGCTGCCTGTGGTGCTGACCAGCCTCAGAGGGAATGTTTCTGGATGAGACTCAGGTGGAACCATGGCCTCACTCTTCTGGTCTGCTGTGGGGAGCACTTGCTACACGTCTTTAAAAGTGTAGCAAGAGGGATGTATAACTTCCCTCTTCCTGGCACCCACAACAGGCTTTCACAATAGAATGCCTCCAAGCACATGTTCTCTAGCAGTGCACCCATTCCCTATCCCAAACATGGCTCAGCTACAGAAAAGGCAGAATTGGGTCCATGATGTCTGAGTTACGACTGTTGCTCTTCCTCCTAGAGAAGTGGAATTCTGAGTGGGTATTCACAGGTTTCAGAAGCAATTTGTAAGTGAATTGATTTCCTGCACTGCAACACCTTTTCTGATTCTATCACAGGAATAGCATAGTCTGGAGTCTTTCCCTGGACTTGAGGTTCACCCGTGTTTTGGATTCTGCCTTCTCTGTGTCTTGCTTTGTGTGAACTTTTCTTTGTCTTGTTCAATGCTGGTCTCAAGGAATCTCAGCACTGAATGGCTATCTATGGTTTGGCTTCTGACTGTACTTTCTTCATTTCAAGGCAACACATCTCTATGTGTATGAAGCACTGTGCAAGCCTATGACATTATATAAATGATTGCCTTGCAGCACTATTATTTATTAGCATTGATCAACAAAAACCAGCTCCAACCAGTCTGCACAAAGAGGAATGCAGCCAAAAGTCAGTTACCTCGTCAGTCTGCTAGCAAATAATGTACAGGGATGGAATCCATTTTTGTAAACCGTATAATTTACATAGTTTTTTCAGACTTGAGGCAGGGCCTTTCATCTGCTATTGTTTTCTTATTTATTGTTGCAATACATTTTGTGATACCTTGAGTATGAAAGATGCTTTGTAAAAGCATGTTCTGTTTTGTTCAGCACTTCAGCTTCAGTCAAGAGGATAATGTAGTTATCTTGGAAGTTGCCACCATTTCCCATTCAAAATGGTTTTTTTTTAATAGTCATTATTTTCTGGATGCAAATTCTAATCTCATCTGGATTTCCACATTATAAAATATATGGGGTGTCATGATTGTGTGGCGCAGCTGTCAGTGTCATGTAAGGATGTGGGAGGTGCCTGCAGAGACCAAAATCATCTGCCATTTTGGAAGGTGGGGCTCTGGCCTGCTGGTGGGAGTGCAGACAGTGCTGGCTGCAGCTTACAGCAAGCACACGTTGCTGTGTTATGTAACATATACAAAACGTAAGTGTGAAATACAAGCTCTCAGTGCCTTAATAAGAACAACACAAGGATGTAACTGTAGAGTATGAGCTAAGTTAAAAGGTGATGTGTGAGGTGGTGCAGTTAATTGCTTTTGCTTAGTACACTCCTTTCTTCTGGCTGCTGAGTTAGATGAGGTGAACCAAGTTCAGAAGTGATGTACAAATGAGTAAAGGCTGTAAATCCTTAGGTTGTAAACTCTTAGATTATCCATTTTGTGGTGCAGAGTTTGCGTTGTCATCCTGAACCTGACTGGGATCTCCGGATGCTTCTGTAATATAAATATTTAAATAATAAATTTCACATTGGTATGATTTGAGAATTTAGAGCTGAATCTCTTCCTCCCCCCAAGCAAGCCCCTCCTCCCACATAAACCTGCATAACTCTGGTTGAAACTAGTGAGCAATGTTTGTGCATCTCTGAGGGCATAATTAATCCCTAACTGTATATAAGTCAAAAGGAGTCTAAATTGGTGTGAAATACTCATTGAAGGGAGGGGAGCTACAAGAAAGTGAAAGTTAAACCAACTAAAATATCACTGGACTGATTTAGGGCCAAATTCAGATGTCAGTCTATATGTAATAAATCTTGCTAGTAAGCATAAACATAGTACAAAGAAAAAATGTCTTATATTGCTGCTTTGTTTAAAGATGTGACTGAGGTTGGCTTAGATCTGACCTCCAAAATCCAGAGTGCCAATACTGGCTTTCAAGGAGTATCTTCAGCCTCAATAATGCAATGTATGTCAGTTTGTAGCCATCATTCAGATTGTGTATAAATACACAATTTTAATTAGACAAGGTGGGCGAGCTAATACTTTTTATTGGACCAATTTCTGTTGGTGAGACAGCGACAAGATTTCACACCACAGAGAGCTCTTCTTCATTAAGAGCTCTGTGTGGCTCGAAAGCTCCTCTCTGTCACACCAACAGTTGTTAGTTCAATGAAAGATATTACCTCACCCACCTTGTCTCGCTAATATCCTGGCACTGGTATGGCTGCAACTGCATTGCATACAATTTTAATTAGATCAGTTTTCTTAACAAATTGGACATTTTAATTTAAGAAAGCCTGAGTGCAATCAATTACAGCAAAATATCAAATTGCACTTCAAAATAATATCAGTCATTATTTATTCATGTTACAATGGTTATATTTACATTATTAATGATTAATTTGAGTATTCATCTGGAAGTAAAGTTTGATTGTACAGGTATGTAATTGTAATTTAGCTGTAATTATTTTATTTTAAATTAAAATGGCTTTTGATTTTAAGTTCAGGAGGGGCTTATTGAATCCTTACAAGTGCATTATTAATTGCCTAGTACTTATAGAAGTTATAACAGTGTGGGTAGCACCACTAACGGGAAATGTGAGTCTCTTTTTTTCTGGATAAACATATTAATAATTAGTGTTGTTGGGGTTGATACTATGATTGTTTCCACTCAGACTGAACGTTTTCTAAGAGATCAAAGTATGCTTAAATGTCGTCAATAGCACATAAGGTTGTAATGGGATTCCAAAGTAGACAGAACTGCAGAGTGCTGGTAAAATAGTGCAGAGGTAGAAACATTGTGTAAATCTGAATTTCACTCTATTTGAATTGAAGCGTCAATGAAAACTAATTTATTGTGATTATTTCTAGCAATAGTTAAGTGGCAGAACTCACCTCCAGTCTCCAGCTGGAAACATGATGATAATGTAACATGAATATCTGACTATTCCCTAACACTATAAAATAAAAATGGATATGATATTTTTTTCACCAAGAAGGGCTAAAATTTGTGGGAACATTTTGGCCTAGATAATGCTTTTAGGGTAGAGCCTTGCATTGGGGGTGCCATGGGAGCACCCTACACTATAGGGAGCACTTCTTCAGACAAGCAGAGTATCTCATAGAGCTCCCCCATGTTCAAGGTGAATACAATCTGCAGGACCTTTGAAGAGGTGTAGCATGTTTCCCATCTCCTCCTGGCTCTCCAGCACTGTCAGCTTAGCTCAGCTGGCTAGCAGGTGGGAAAACTGAGCTATAGTTTCCTACCCATCCTTGCATCCTTAGGGGGGACTGTTCTCTCCACGGAGGCCATCTCTGAATCAGCTCTGATCTTCCTCGACCGCAGGGGTGCAATTCTGGGGAAATTTATACAGGCCTCACAAAGGCAGAGAGTAGGTGTAAGGCTGCTTATTCCCTTTCCCCCACTGTGTACTTTGGGAAAGGGTGGCCAGAATCTAGCCCTTTGTACGTGTTCCAGTCTGTATGTATAACACTATCCAGTACATAAATTCACCAGTGCGCACAAGTCTCATATGAGTGTATTTGCTGAATATAGCGCTGGGGGTTTAATAGTTACACATCCAGCTATCTAGTTCTAGGTGCACGTGCCAAAATTAAAAATCAAATCAAAAGTACACATCTCTTGGCTGACTTTTGCTTTATAGTTTTATTTATATCATGTGGTATCACCTAAAAAAAAGAACATTAAATGCATCTTTATTCTCAGTTACAGTAATTACTGAGACTTGAGATTAGGTAATACCTAATCTTTCGTTCTCACACTTTTGTACTGGTGACCCCCCACCCCCCAAGCCTCTGAGTGCAATCCCCCCCCTTATATATTAAAAACACTTTTTAATATATATTTAACACCATTATAAATACTGGAGGCAAAGCGGGGTTTGGGGTGGAGGTTGACAGCTCACAACCCCCCATGTAGTAACTTTGGGACCCCCGGAGGGGTCCCAACCCCCAGTTGAGAACCCCTGGTATAGCCCATTCCTTGTAAATATACTGAGATGTCATCTCAGATTTTCATTATGAATAATCACTCAGTCTAATGTATTCCTACAGAACCTGGTGAAAAGCTATGGAAACCAGAGGGCATATTCCTGACCTAAGATCTAAGGCAATTTGCTGGTCATTTACTGTGAGGTATTTCTCCCTCTGGAGAGACTGACAGATTCTGCACACAGCAGATATGCAGAGGCTGTTGCATACGGAAACTAAATATGGTAAAAACTTACCTGAAATATGCTCTGAGACTAAAACAATTGGCTATAGAAAATTAATGTTATGTCATTTCGCAATTAGTTAATCATTAGCCCGGACTTTTTGATGGAATTTATTCATTTTGTAGGTTTCAGAGTAGCAGCCGTGTTAGTCTGTATCCGCAAAAAGAACAGGAGTACTTGTGGCACCTTAGAGACTAACAAATTTATTAGAGCATAAGCTTTCGTGGGCTACAACCCACTTCTTCGGATGCATATTGAGTGAAACATATCGAGGAGATATATATACACACATACAGAGAGCATGAACAGGTGGGAGTTGTCTTACCAACTCTGAGAGGCCAATTAAGTAAGAGGAAAAAAAACTTTTGAAGTGATAATCAAGGTAGCCAAGTACAGACACTTTGATAAGAAGCAAGTGTGAGAATACTTACAAGGGGAGATAGATTCAATGTTTGTAATGGCTCAGCCATTCCCAATCCCTATTTAGCCCTGAGTTGATTGTGTCTAGTTTGCATATCAATTCCAGCTCAGCAGTCTCTCGTTGGAGTCTGTTTTTGAAGTTTTTCTGTTTTAAGATAGCCACCCGCAGGTCTGTCATAGAATGGCCAGACAGGTTAAAGTGTTCTCCCACTGGTTTTTGAGTATTATGATTCCTGATGTCAGATTTGTGTCCATTAATTCTTTTGCGTAGAGACTGTCCGGTTTGGCCAATGTACATGGCAGAGGGGCATTGCTGGCACATGATGGCATATATCACATTGGTAGATGTGCAGGTGAACGAGCCCCTGATGGTATGGCTGATGTGATTAGGCCCTATGATGGTGTCACTTGAATAGATATGTGGACAGAGTTGGCATCGGGCTTTGTTACAAGGATAGGTTCCTGGGTCAGTGTTTTTGTTCAATGATGTGTGGTTGCTGGTGAGTATTTGCTTTAGGTTGGGGGGTTGTCTGTAAGCAAGGACAGGTCTGTCTCCCAAGATCTGTGAGAGTAAAGGATCATCTTTCAGGATAGGTTGTAGATCTCTAATGATGCGCTGGA
Source organism: Terrapene triunguis (assembly GCF_002925995.2). Classification (NCBI taxonomy): domain Eukaryota; kingdom Metazoa; phylum Chordata; order Testudines; family Emydidae; genus Terrapene; species Terrapene triunguis. The sequence goes on along the minus strand of NW_020664490.1, from coordinate 2,904,479 downwards.
GAGGTTTTAGTTGGGGGCTGAAGGTGACAGCTAGTGGTGTTCTGTTATTTTCTTTGTTGGCCCTGTCTTGTAGGAGGTGACTTCTGGGTACTCGTCTGGCTCTGTCAATCTGTTTTTTCACTTCAGCAGGTGGGTATTGTAGTTTTAAGAATGCTTGATAGAGATCTTGTAGGTGCTTGTCTCTATCTGAGGGATTGGAGCAAATGCGGTTATATCTTAGAGCTTGGCTGTAGACAATGGATCGTGTGGTGTGTCCTGGATGGAAGCTGGAGGCATGTAGGTAAGTGTAGCGGTCAGTAGGTTTCCGGTACAGGGTGGTATTTATGTGACCATCGCTTATTAGCACAGTAGTGTCCAGGAAATGGACCGCTTGTGTGGATTGATCTAGGCTGAGGTTGATGGTAGGATGGAAATTATTGAAATCATGGTGGAATTCCTCAAGGGCTTCTTTTCCATGGGTCCAGATGATGAAGATGTCATCAATGTAGCGCAAGTAGAGTAGGGGCGTTAGGGGACGAGAGCTAAGGAAGCGTTGTTCTAAGTCCGCCATAAAAATGTTGGCATACTGTGGGGCCATGCGGGTACCCATAGCAGTGCCGCTGACTTGAAGGTATATATTGTCCCCAAATGTGAAATAGTTGTGGGTGAGGACAAAGTCACAGAGTTCAGCCACCAGGTTAGCTGTGACATTATCGGGGATACTGTTCCTGATAGCTTGTAGTCCATCTTTGTGTGGAATATTGGTGTAGAGGGCTTCTACGTCCATAGTGGCCAGGATGGTGTTTTCTGGAAGATCACCGATGGATTGTAGTTTCCTCAGGAAGTCAGTAGTATCTCGAAGATAGCTGGGAGTGCTGGTAGCGTAGGGTCTGAGGAGAGAGTCCACATAACCAGACAAGCCTGATGTTAGGGTGCCAATGCCTGAGATGATGGGGCGTCCAGGATTTCCAGGTTTATGGATCTTGGGTAGCAAATAGAATGTCCCTGGTCGGGGTTCTAGGCATGTATCTGTACAGATTTGTTCCTGTGCTTTGTCAGGGAGTTTTTTTAGCAGATGGTGTAGTTTCTTTAGGTAATCCTCAGTGGGATCAGAGGATAATGGCTGGTAGAATGTGGTGTTAGAGAGCTGTCTAGCAGCCTCTTGGTCATATTCCAATTTATTCATGATGACGACAGCACCTCCTTTGTCAGCCTTTTTGATAATGATGTCAGGGTTGTTTCTGAGGCTGTAGATGGCGTTGTGTTCAGCATGGCTGAGGTTATGGGGCAAGTGATGTTGCTTATCCACAATTTCAGCCTTTGCACGTTGACGGAAGCAATCTATGTAGAAATCCAGTCTGTTGTTACGACCGTCCGGAGGAGTCAGGGCCGGCTCCAGCATTTCTGCCGCCCCAAGCAAAAAAAAAAAAAAAAAAAAAAAA
>NW_020664490.1:2776987-2902958 GCF_002925995.2 Terrapene triunguis | reverse complement strand
GGGGCAGTACAGCGGCAGGTCCTTTGCTCCTAGAGGGAGTGAGGGACCTGCCGCCCCCGAATTGCCTCAGGTGCCGCCCCTCTCCCTTGGCCGCCCCAAGCACCTGCTTGTTCAGCTGGTGCCTGGAGCCGGCCCTGGGAGGAGTCCACGCAGAATCCTTTTTTTTATAGTGCTGGTAGGGGGGATTCTGTGGGTTAGTATGCTGTTCAGAGGTATGTTGGAAATATTCTTTGAGTCGGAGACGTCGAAAGTAGGATTCTAGGTCACCGCAGAACTGTATCATGTTCGTGGGTCTGGAGGGACAAAAGGAGAGGCCCCGAGATAGGACAGACTCTTCTGCTGGGCTAAGAGTATAGCTGGAAAGGTTAACAATATTGCTGGGTGGGTTAAGGGAACTACTGTTGTGGCTCCTTGTGGCATGTAGCAGTTTAGATAGTTTAGTGTCCTTTTTCCTTTGTAGAGAGGCAAAGTTTGTCTTGTAAATGGCTTGTCTAGTTTTTGTAAAGTCTATCCATGAGGAAGTTTGTGTGGAAGGTTGGTTTCTTATTCATTTTGTAGTTTCAAACAGCACCTGTGCTAGTTTCTTTGCTTAGAGCACACTATCCTGAATATTCTGCTCCAAAAGCCACATGTCAAAACCTGGCAGATTTGCGCCAAGAGTTCAGTGTGTAAATGTGTTTATCGAGTATCTGAACTTCTAGCTTTCTTCTTTTGTTTGTCTGAGGCATTTTGTCTTATTTCTGTTGTTGTTTTTTTAACTCAACTCCTTTGGAAAACACCACACACCTAAAAAGGAATGTTCAGGCCACTAGGAATTTCCTTTTATATATTGCAGCAAAAGAAAGCTAATCATTTTCCAAAAACAAGTCCAAACAGATAATTTTTTATAGTGAAAAGTACATTAATAAATATTTTACCAGTGAAATGACTACGTGGGCTTTCAGTTCACTGTGTATTTTGGCAAAAGATTTGTTTGGGATCTATCCTTTTAGGTTTTGCCAGTGTATATAGAAATACACATAAATGTATTTTACCAGCATTGCATTGGAATATTTTTCAGGGGAGGAATGGTGGGGAGAGCAGGAGAGAGGAGCATTTCATTAATGAGCTTTGGTGCTGGTAGGGAGGAAATTGCCAGTTCTTAAACAACTATTACAAAAGAGAGACTTGCCTATACTATACATTCCTGCTACCAAGAAAATTGTTGTACTGTATTCAGAAACAAAACTACAGCACATAGATAAAAGAGTTGCTAGTCATCCTTTAAATCAGACTGTGTATCCTTGTGGTTTAGAACCAGACTGTTGAGTTTCAGTGTTGTGATGTTAATAAAGCTGTGGGTAATGAGAATTATAGGCTGTTCTTGAGATTACCACTGTAAGGGTTTATTATTGTCAAGTGTGACAGAAGAGCCTAGCTGTGGTTCACTTGAGTGGTTTGGCTTATCTGTTACTAATTTTGTTATTTTCACTGGTTCCAAGCTGTCAAAAAACTTTATATAAACTTTCTGTAAAAGCTCCTAAATCCAAAGTCTTACACAAATTGAATTTTACTTTATTTAAAAGGAAAACAAGAAAAGAAAAAAAAAAGCTGAGACTTTCAAGGGGGAACTGGCAGTTTGGAATCCTGAGGGGACAGCTGTTCCAGACCTAAAATGACCTTGCTACAGAACTGCCCCTATAGTCTTAATTCAGCAGCCTTACTGAAGGATTCCTTTATGTGATGACAAGAAAAGTGAATGCTGTGAACTTGGGTTTATAATAGTAACATGAGGGACTTCTGCAAATAAAGGTGGGGAGAAATGGTTGAAGAGTTCTGTTTAGATGAAATGGGTGACTGGATTGCAGCAGCCAAGGACTTACTTGCCATCAGATTCCTCAGTGAGTTGCGGGAAATAATGACAGTAACTTGTATCTATTTATAAAGTTAAAAACTAAATATCAGTCTCCATTAATATAATGTATTGCCTAGGTTTAAAGTTATGCAAAAAATACAATCGTTTATCATCTTTGTTGATTTTTTTTGTCTAGGCATATTAAATTTAATATTAATTTTGTATTTATATATCACTTTTCATCCCAAAAGATCCCAAAGCATTTTAGGATGTATACAGGTATATACAATTATATGCTTGCATACATATGAGAAGTAATTCTCTCACCACCTAATTGCAGCTAGAAGAGAGTGAAATTTTTCAGCTGAATAGTTTATTCACCAAAAAATGCAGTTTCGTCAACTTGAAACTATTTGTGAATTTGACTACAAATGTGAATGGCTACATATTGCCACTATGAATGCCAATCAAGAGTCACTGGGCTAAGGAAAGCATGTCTGAATGATTTGGTGGCTAGGACCACTTATACCTCCTTGTCTAGAGGAGACCCACGTTCAAGTTTCTGTTGTGACTATTTACTTATTTAGGTGATAAAGCTTCCATGGGAAAATGAGAGTTACCTCTATTAGAATAGCCTATAGCCCTGTTTTCTGATCGATTTGTTCAACCTGAAACTGATTTTTGGATTCGGTTCCACTTGAACCAATTTCTTTACATTATTTTCAGAACTGCCAGCAAACTGAAAAATCAATTATTGGCCCCTCTCTAATTGCAGCTACATCTATGCTGGCTGGCAGCCACCAACTTGCACACTTCCCAACAGTCCAGGAAAGGGAAAATTTTGCCCAAGGACACTGGACCAAATCCATCCTTTTACAAAACATGTCTTTAGGGTCTTTAACAGCCATTCAGAGCACAAAGGACCTAGTTTTTAATATCTTATCTAACATGTTACCACACATACAGTAAACTCCACAGAATTCCGCTTACCTGGTGCAGAAGGATGAAGGCCTGAATCAGCCCTCCTCTGGATATGGACATGCAGAGTGTTTTGGTAGAAAAGTGGCTTTTTTAAATATTTGTATTTGTTTTGTCTTCCTCATCCACTAAATGCTGCCTCTGATCACTAATAGCTCTTCTTTGAGTAGATGTAGCCGTGTATTCCACTTCAGTGTGTGTGTGTGTGTGTGCGCGCGCGCCCAGCACACCATAGCCGGAGAATTTTGCCTAGCAGTACCCATTGAGGGACAGTGCTCGTGCTTTGCTGCCACAGCCCCTCCCCGGCTATATTAGACAGCGCCACCCTGAGCCCCCTCAGTTCCTTCTCCCTGCTCATGGCTGGAATCTGAGCTCTGTGTGGTCTTAGCCTCACATTCTCTCACTAGTGGAGCATTTTTTCTAGATGTATATAGTTAGTAGTACCCTTAGAAAGTTAAAGTAGGTGCCGTCTCACCACTTGGGGCAGCAGCGTGTACAGATGGAGATGATAGAAGTGCCGCCCTGCTGTGCTTCATGGTGTAAGATGGTTGCCGTATACGATCAGGATTTTGGAAGAATTTCCTCTGTGCTATAATTTTTCACAATTAGTCAGTAAGGTCATAGTATTAAAGTTTATATAATTGTTTTTGGTTTCTCATAAGCGCCTGTTGTATGCCTTTAAGGAGCAATTTCTGGTACCACAATAACACTAAATCTGCTGGTCTTACTGGATAAGGTGAGATATTTGGGTTTATCAGAACAATGAGCTGTTCCACTTTATTCAGGTTCCTGTAGACCCCAAACATACAGCCCTACTAGCAAGCTATCAAATGTGTTTTTGTTTTCTCTGATACATCAAGTACTAGACTTTACCAGAGGCAGGATGCTAGACTTGATGGCCCATTGGTCTGCTCTGGCATGGCAATTCTTATATTCCCCTTCCCACACAGCAGCTGCTGTTAGATTAATGATAAGGGCTCTGTTTTCAAATAACTCCTTTGGTCTCTACTATAGACATCACTGCTCTTGCTGTGACTAGGAATGTGAGAAATCCACATTTTCAAATTATCTGATATGTACTTAGCTAAAAACTTGATCAGGTACCAAATACAAACCTCGATGATAAAAAGCTACAAAGTTAATATCAAAACTGTTAAATTCAACTGTTTAATAAATGCTTAATGCTCTATTGTCCTTTATTTCAGCAAGAGAGCATAACTGTGCTAAACATTTCATTGCTTAGGAAATGTCACTAAAAATATTGCTTACTTTTGAAAGGGCCAGCAGATCATTTAAAACCACACTCAAGCATAGCTTTGTCTTTTTTATGTGAGATGCTGATCAGTTCGACAGCAGAGAATGATGTATCATAAAATCACAGTCTGGAGTGATTACACAGTGTGGAGATACAGTAGATTCCCATGAACATATACCAAGCTATTAACAGAGAAAGTCATTTGTACTCTTTTGAGGACCACAGTAGCACTCTGGTAGGCAACAGTTGTTAGCGAAAAAAGTTGAGCAAACAGATTCTCGGTGCGGGAATTATGTGAGCATTTTATATGGTGAACTGGTGTCAATACTGCAGTAGCCGATTAAGAGCATGTCTTTGCAAAACATATCCTAATTACATGACAGTGGTGAATATAGGGGTGCCAGTGTGTCACAACCAGCACTCAAGGGACCTATGTGTATCCTACATACTGGAGTCTCCTCTTCTCAGTACCAGGACCTCCGCACAGAGTCCTTTTCTGAAACAGGAGTCTTCCCCGCTGCCCTACAACACTAGCATGCTCTCTAGTGTGAACTTGGACAGCAAACCAGAGAAGGCAGTATTGCAATATTCCTCCCAGGCTCCCTATGGTGTCCAATACCAACAGGGTTCCTGAGCATACTTTCAGATGGGCTCACCAACAACAAATTGGTATGGTCAACCATGGGCACCACCACTGGGCTCTATGCCACCACCGCCCTTGGGCTGCATATCATCCCCATGCCTCTCAAGCTTCTAGCCCCACCCGAGAACCTCTGCCCCCCCCCCCCCCATGGCTACAGCGTCCAGAGTTTCAGAATCTCCAAAAAAATTGTGGAGGAACGGGAAGGGCAGTGTTGAGGAGGAGGTGACCATGAGGACCATATCCTCCTCCTCCCCAGATGAGGCCTTTATGCCTTCCCCCACCATCTCTGGCTGATTACTTTCTCTTCCAAGACCTAGCAAAGAGAGTGGCGGATACTCCTCAGATACTGCTAGAAGAAGTCAAGGACACCCACCACAAACTCCTTGACATACTCTATTAATCCTTGTCTAACAAGATGCTTTACCAAGTGTGAGGTCAGTCACACCTTCTTGTCAACTGTCTGTAATGGGCCACTCTCTTACCGCTTCAAAAGTTATTTTTCCTCCCTTGGTATCCTGCTGTTAATTGATTTATTTCATTTGACTGACCTCACACTTGGTAAAGCAACCCCCATCCTTTCATGTATTTATACCTGCTCCTGTATTTTTCACTTCATGCATCCGATGAAGTGGGTTCTAGCCCACGAAAGCTTATGCCCAAATAAATTTGTTAGTCTCTAAGGTGCCACAAGGACTCCTCGTTGTTTTTCCAAAAGAGTGTTGAAGACCTTTCCTTTGAAGGCACTAAGCTCTTCACAGAGAAGATGGATGCCTCTCTTCACACCCTGAAGGATTCTAGGGTCACTCTCCACTCACTGGGCATCTACACGCCAGGACAAAAGAGGAAATTTAGTCTGCAGCCCCAGCACAAACCATGCACTTCCCAATACCCGACTCAGCACTACCACAAGCCACAAAGAAAACTAAGTTCACGAGATGTAAACCATTTGGCCCACAATCTTCCACGTCCCAGCCATCCACTTCCAAGCACCAATTTTGACGTGTTGGTTGAGACGTTGATAGACCACTTTTCCCAACTGCTACTATTAGGAAACACTATTTCACCAGGAGGGTGGTGAAGCACTGGAATGCGTTACCTAGGGAGGTGGTGGAGTCTCCTTTCTTGGAGGTTTTTAAGGCCCGGCTTGACAAAGCCCTGGCTGGGATGATTTAGTTGGGAATTGGTCCTGCTTTAAGCAGGGGGTTGGACTAGATGACCTCTTGAGGTCCCTTCCAACCCTGATATTCTATGATTCTATGAACTGACCACAGCTATCGACCCATTTGGCTACCATCTGGCAACGTTCCAGAGCACCTGGGAATGCATAACATTGGACTGATGGGCTTAGAGATTGTTCACTCTATCCGTTTTACCTCCCTGCCCCCTCCACAACACCCTTCCCCATCCCTCTTCAGGGACCCTTCTCACAAGAGTTTATTATGATAAGAGGTAGATCATCTCCTCCAGTTAGGAGCCATAGAACCAGTACCTCACCATCTACGAGGCAAAGAGTTCTACTCTTGCTATTTCCTAATACCCAAGAAGAAAAGAGGATGGAGACCCATACTAGACCTCAGAGCTCTCAACAAGTTTGTCAGAGCTCAAAAATTCAAGATGGTCATTCTAGCAATGATCATTTCAGTGTTGGAATAGGGAGACTGGTTTTTGGCCCTCGACCTTCAGGATGCCTACTTCCGTATCTCAGTCCTACTGACTCACAGGCAATTTCTCAGATTCACTCTGGGACAAGACCACCACCAGTACAGGTTTTCTCAGTAGTGGCCGCGCACTTACGCTCCCAAGGTATTATGATTTACCTTGTCTGGACCATTGCCTCCTCAGAGCCTGGTCTCTCCAAGAGGCTCACCAAGTCACCAAAGCTGCAGTAGAATTGTTCACAGAACTATGCCTACAGATCAACGCCCAGAAATCAACCTTCCTTCCAGTGCAACACCTGGAATTCATAGGCACCGACCTTGACTCGTTACAAGCCAGAGCTCCCCTACCTCAACACAGATTCCTCTTCTTGGCCACACTCATAGAGACCATTCAAAACAGCCCACAAATATCAGCCAGACACTGCCTCCAACTCTTGGGGCATATGGCAGCGGGCACAGCAGTAATACCTCATGCCAGGCTTCACACGTGATGCCTCCAGATGTGGTTCAGCTCATAGGGTGGAGTGCGCATCTAAATGGCCTCACAACACTAGGCAGGTGGTCATCCCTTAACATCTACCTCCTTGAGTTAAGGGTGGTCAGGAATGCCTGCACCCATTTCGTCCTGCTGTTCAAAGGATCACACACGAGAGTCCTAACAGACAACATAGCCTGTATGTACTACATAAATCAACAAGGGGGAGCCCTCCCTCTGTGTGAAAGCGATGAGACTATGGAATTGATGTATCTTCCACAACAGCACACTATCCCCGGCTTACCTCCCAGGCACACAAAACTCAGACAGTCTCAGTCACAAATTCCCACATGACCACGAGTGGGAGATAGACCCAGCAGTACTTCACAACCTATTCAAGTGGTGGGGGACACTGATCACAGACCTGTTCGCCACTCACCTGAAGAGGAAATGTCCACACTACTGCTCGAGAGCAGGGATAGGACAACACTACCTGGACGATACTTTCCTCCTCCTTCGGACAGGGGCATCCTCTATGCCTTTCCCCCCTTTCCCCTACTGCTGAAAGTCCTATTGAAAATAAAATAAGGTGCACACATCATACTGATCACTCCCACTTGGTCGAGACAGACCTGGTACCCTTACCTGTCACAGGTTGTGACGTGCTCACCGATGTCTCTCCAATCCACTCCATACCTCTTCTCGCAAAGCAGAGGATGCACCCTACATCCCAATCTGGGGATTCTTTGCCTCAAAGCATGGATACTTCATGGTTCCAACACATAGAGAACTCCTGCTCGAAGGAGGTACAAGAGTATTATTACACAGTAGCAAGTCCTCAACATGCCGTACTTACCTGCAAAAAATGGTCCCGGTTCCACATTTAATGTACTTCCCAACAAATCTCCCCAATATGTACGGCTCTCCCACAGATCTTAGACTATGTACTGACCCTGAAAAGATTGGGACTCTCTCTCAGCTCTCTGAGTCCACCTGGCAGCTATAGCAGCCTTCCACCAGCCAGTAGAGGGGTACTCAGTGCTATCCCACCCAACCACAAAAAGATTCCTCTGGCTGTAGTAAATATTTTCCCATAACCGTGACTCCCTATCCCCATGTGGGACCTAAACCTGGTATTGAAAGGACTGACCAGACCTCCCTTTGAACCCATGGCCACCTGTTCACTTACATACCTCTCAATGAAAACGACCTTCCTGATAGCAATCACCTCAGCTAGGAGAACAGGAGAAATAACAGCCCTAACGACACAATCCTCCTATCCCCCCGTATTCTTTCAGGACAAGGTTATGCTCAGGCCATATCCAGAATTCATCCTTAAGGTAACCTCCCCGTTGCACATGAACCAGTTGATTCACCTTCCAACCTTCTACCCCAAGCCTCACCGCCGAGACAACAGAGAGGCTCTATTATACACTCTGGATGTCAGGAGAGCCCGGCCTTCTACCTGGATAGGATGAAGGATTTCAGGAAGTCCCCTAGGCTTTTCTTCTCCCTTGAGGAAAGATCCAGGGTCTCAGCAGTATCAGCCCAAAGACTCTCCAAGTGGGTCTCGAACTGCATTAGACAAGTTTGCAATATGACCCCTCCAGATACTATTGGTACACACTCCACAAAGTCGATCTCCTCATGCGTCACCTTCTTCAAGAATGACCCTATCTCAGAAATCTGTAGAGTGGTGACATGGGCGACGGTACACACCTTCGCAGAACATTATGCGATCACTGGGTACTCCACCTCCAATGCCATCTTTGGCTCCAAAGTACTGTCATCTGAAACGGACGTGACTCCGAAGTCCCAGCCCTCCAGAAGGGATACTGCTCGGGAATCACCTACAGTGAAGCACCCATAGGAACACTATTTGAAGAAGAAGTAGTTACTCACCTTGTGCAGTAATGATGGTTCTTCAAGATGTGATGTGTCCCTGTGGGTGCTCCACAATCCACCCTCCTCCCCTCTGCTTCGGCATGCTTGTCTATGACTCTGTGGTAGAAAAGGACCTGAGGAGGGTTAGTGCATGTGCAGGCATAATGCACACTGCTTCCGAAGTTCTCCAGTCAGCAGCGCAGGGACACAAGCACATGTACAGTGGAGCACCCATAGGGGGACACATCATGAAGAACCATCGTTACTGCACAAGGTGAATAATTTCTTCTTCCAACTACTCTGAAGCAAGTAATACCCTGGCCTAGCCTCAAAAACAAAACGCATAACACTTACAACCTCTCTAACTACCATTCACTTGAGTCTCTCATTCCTGGGCAAAATTATTGGTATTTGACTGGTTTCTGCAACATCTCATCCCAGTTGGTATCCTAGACTCATCTCAATCTGGTTTCAGGCTAGATAATGAAACTGAAATGGCCTTTGTGATGAGTTCCTCACGGAGATGGACAGAGGTGAAACAACAGTACTGCTACTATTTGCTCTGTCAGCAGTTTTAGACAACCTTGACCAGCTACTGCTCAAACCCCTGTGTGTCCTGGTCGGAGTTGACTGAGTCAAACAAAGTTGTCTTTGCTCATTCCTTTTCCAGCAGATCTAAAAAGTGTCATAGTGAGTGAATCATGACGCCACTCTGGTGTAACATGTATGTAAAGCCATTAGGGAACATCATGTTATGACACAGGATACAGTGCCAGTAATATGCTGACAATACACAGCTCTGTGTAACTCTCACATCCAGGGACGCTGGAATAATTTGTATAGTGGGGGTGCTGAAAGCCATTGCCCCAAACTGTAAACCCTGCGTATGATGGAAAACCCTGCTGCACTCCTAGTTCCAGCACCTATGCTCACATCTAGCACAGACAGTGCAGTTTTCCTGGTATCTTCTGAAATTTGAGCATGATTGAAGAAATTAATCCAGAAAAGATTGAACTGAAGCTATTAGTATGAAGGAAATGTTTTGGGCAACTGGCAAGCTCTACCATCTGGCCTTCAGATGAGTAAATCTGACCTTTGATAGCTCAGGCAACTTACAGTCTTCACATGGTGGACTCACTAGTGACAGTGACTTCAGGGAATCAGAGAAGAAGCCTTCTCCATAGCTGGCCTATGCCATTAGGACCAAAGGCTCTGAAATCTGCACCAAAGAAGATCAAGAAAATTTCCACCCTTAGCATCTTCAGCTCATGATGTAAGCTCACCTCTTCAAGATATCATTCCCCATAGAACCAAAGCAGAAGCAAACCTGGCTGCACACTGTAATAGACATCCAGATTCCACGTTCAGTTTAGCCCTCAGGTGTTTAAAGTGAGAATTTATGTACCTAAATGCTGATTTGAGCACTTAAATGCATCATATGGACATCCTGCTTACATGCCCATGTTAGAAAATTTGGCTCGGTTTAGGCAAATGGCGTTATTGGGCACTCGGTTGCATAGCTCAAACACCCCTTTGTTTGTTATAACCTGCTTTTATTAAGAGAAGGAATGTTGATTAGGATTTTGGAGGGTTATCCAGTTTTTGAAAAAGTGCTACCAGAGATGACCAGAAGGGACTTTAGTTTAATACTTCCTCTTAGCTAGCCTCTCTAACAAGATAACATCCCTGAGTACTATATTGTCAGCAGTGGGTACAGTATCCTGGCATGATGCCTTTTAACCAAGAGGCCAGAGTGCTACCTAGTGATAACATCTGGGTAGAAAACCAGTGGGGACTGTGCTAATAGCTAATTTATGTAACTGGTATCTCATTTCTGTTATCCTTGTCCATCCTCCCTCCTTCCCTTCTGCTATTACACTGACTTTTTGCACCTCATCTTGAATTACATTGTGAACTCTTTTGGGCAGGGGTCATGTCTCATACAGTGGGGCCCTGATCCTGACTGTGCTGTTGGGCACCATCACAATTTGATAATAATGAGCCGTAATAGCATAGGTGAGTAGCAGAGTCTTCAGGGGCTTGATCATCTCCTTGCATGTGGGCATATAACTCCCATTGACTTCTATGAGGTTTTGGGGGTGAGTGCACGTCTTCCATGATGATAGGCCCCAGATCTTTACACTGTTCAGTGCTCATGTTTTGAAGAGAAGGCATGGAAGCAATATGTTCGAGGGGAAAAAATAAATTTCACGGTGTCTCTCTCTGTATAATTAGAGAGGAATGAAAGACCAAAATGGTACATTTTTGTAATTCCAGTATACTAAAATATCAACTATAGCCTTCAAATTAAGACAACAATAGAAGGAATAACATCTGTTCAGGATTTTTTAAATATATTAGCGTTAAAATTTAGGAAACATCTACTACGGAGATTGCTTCTATATCCTTATAAGCTATTTATCTGACCAACTCTTGCTGTATAATTCTTAATAATTTAAAAGAAAAAATCAGATTAAAACTTGGAATAATTGGGAAATTGGCAGAAAAGGTTAGAGAGTCCTTTAATTTTAAATGATATCTGCTTAGGGTGGGTTGGGTTAGAAAAAAATTGGTTTTCTACTACTGAAAGAAAAACAATTTTCTTTCTCTTTTTAACAGTTAATAAGCAAAGACAAATAGCAAAAAAACATTCCTTGGTAAGTCAAGTGAATTTCAGGAAGCCAGGCCTACTCTGTCAAATCTTATTAAAGAGATTCTCTAGCTATATTATAAATTGGTGCCATATATACTCTAATGAAGGGATTATATTAGGGCTATGTGCGCTTGAGCAGGAATTAGAGCCTTGCATTGAGAGATACATCTGGAACAAAGAGGATTTTAATCAGGATACATTATTAATGAATTGCATATGAGATACATAAACCCTGCTTTATTAGGCAAACTGTAAATGAGCTTATTTGGTAAGAGCATGCAAAATGTGTGTGTTAAGAGAGGATATTTTGAGAATTTAACTCATCTCTATATAGTAAAGGCATCTGGCTGTAATTGGTGCCTGTGGCAATTGTTGATACCCTGATTATATTAGCTTTCCATGCCCTTTAGCAGGATTGGGAAAACATTTCTAGTACTCGTTAAGTTGTCTATTATCAAGACATCATAAATATACACATTTAGAATAGATGATTTGCTATCCCATTGCCTTAGAGCGCTTAAATAAATTAGTTCCTACTGTTGCAAGCATTAATGTTGAAGTAATAATTATGCATAAAGCAATAAAATGCAATTAAAATTGCCTTCAAACTTACTGGAGTGGAACATTTTCTGAAAATGTCACTTGCTCTTTTCTTAAAATACATTCTAAAGCCAAGTGGATAGACAGTGTGGCTCAGGATATTGGTAATGGAATATTGAGCTTTTCCCCTTTAGATCACCAGCTTGCATCAAGCTCAAATCAGTTGTCACATCTGTCAGCTATTCAGTGACCTCTACAATGAGGTGGTTGTCTGACTTCGTAGTGTGCAAGTGCCCACGTACAGTTAGCACTGATTTTTCAAAAATGAGGGTCATTACATATAAAGAATGCAACCACACTTAAATGCCGAAACTATGGACTGTGTCTCTGTCTTTAAAATGCTCCATTTTTCCAAACGTGCTCCATTTTTGGATACTGCGGAAGATAGTACATAATATTACCTAGAGATCTCAGATCTCTGCAGTATTAACCATAATAAAGTAAGGTAATAATAGTGTGTCAGCCTGGATTTTCAGTCTTAGTTTTCAGTCATGAATTTCCTTGCACTGAAGTCAGACTTCATATGTTCCCTGGACATATTTTTTTTATAGCTGAATTATAAATAAGGTGTTCCAACTGTTTTGGCAGTCAGGCAATAGTTAAATTGAAAAGAATGTTTCTTTTCCAGAAAAGCCATTTAATAACATTCGGTCCATTTGCTCCTAGCAAGACTATACTCAAGCAGTGCAAACCCCAGGAGCTTGGCAAGCCAGGCAGACTTGGCAAGTTTTCCTAGCGACTCACCAAGTCTGAGTCAAGCATGGGTACTTGTGGCTTGCACAGCTTCAATTGTATTTAGTATTTCTTGTTAATAAGAACATTAAGACAGAGGATTTTTTTCCATAACCTCAAAAAGTAATACATAGTCTGTAAAAACAAATAGTATTTAACAAACTACACATGACAATTTATGGCTTATGTCAGCTTCATAATAAATATATTTGTATATTATTTTACACTGAGACTCCATGATTTGTGTTCCTTGACATTAAGATATTAAGGAAATAGACCATGGATTCTTGTTGTGTTGATTGGCATTTGCTAGTGTGAAACCCTGCAAAAGACAAGCATAACCATTATTTTATAGTGTGTCATAGCCATACAACTCCATCTCATGTATAGAAAGAGTGTAATGCAAGTAAGCTTGTGTAAGCATTGAAAATACAGCATGTTCTCATTTTGCTTCAGTTTTACCTGTATGGATCCTGCTAAAAGGAAAACTGTCAAGTTTGGATTTTAAAGTACCAAAATATTTTTTTTAAATCTGTGTTTTTGTTCGTTCTTGCCCATCTAAATAGAATTTCCTTTGAAACAAGTGCATTTGATTATCCAACATATGATTATTTCAATAAAAGATACTTGAGGTTTCAGAAGATTTTGATTTTTCCTCTAAAATGTCTAGCGCCTGTAACTTATAACATTTAGTCCGAGAAACTTAATAAAATGCTACAAATGTTATTTGTATAGCGAAGTCAGAGACAAACTTTTCAAGGGGAAGATGTTTGAAAGAGTCAGAAACATCTCACCTCAATTTTCTACTAAGTTGTCTAACTAATCAGTGATACTACGTAATCCTTCCAGTGAGGATTTTAAAAAGTCTTGCATGGACCAGTATTGTTAGGTAAGAAGCAGTTAGTAATAGAGGTCAGGTGCTTGTCTTCTAAATGGAAAATCTGTTACTTTTTGTTTGTCTGTCTGTCTATCCTATATTGGTCCTCATGGTATTGTAGTATCTTGCAAGTTAAATATTTCACAGGATTTTATGTTTTCCTTCCTCCACTTGTTGGTAAGAATTTTTTTATTGTGGGAAATCTAAATCAAACAAATGAGCTATGTATTTTTTCCCCGCAAGAAGCGAGTGCCTTAGTCATAGGCCAGCTGCAGAGAAAGCCCTGTCTGTCATTTGCACAGGGGGCTGACATTTCCATTTTTTCCAAAGGACTGTAGTTGTCATGGGAGGTTATGGTCTCAGAGACAATGATGATTCCTTAAGTAGCCTGGGCTAATGTCATGGAGAGCTTCCAGTCTTGTTACCAAAGCCTTGAAGTTGACTCTGTTAATTGGGGTTCCAGAGAACTGAGCAGAGCACTGGGATGCTTGTGTTGCTGAGTAGACAGATGAACTGCTGTATTCTGAACTTTGAACTGTAGAAAAGGAACCTGGATCCCCACTGCCAAAGATCTGGGAATATGTTTCAGAAAATTAGCTGTATTTGTTTCATCTCAAGAGAAGAGGTTCTCAGACTTTCTCCACCTGAGACGCCCGAATCAGCTATGATTTCTTGTTGGAAATACAGTCTCAATCTTTTTGCAATTCTACCCACAGTCCTTTAGTCACGAAAGCAGTGGGTGGGTTCTGATGCTGGGATGCTCTTGGAGAGGCAGGTTTCTGCTGCTTTTGTGTATGGTGGGTTCTCAATGTGAGGCCAGGAGAGTATTGGCTAGTGGAAGCCCTGATGGAATGGAGGTGTTGCTTATGGAAATTAGAGAATTTGAATGCTTCTTCATCTCTCTTTTTCTTTTTTCTCCCCCCTTACCTGCTCTGTGCATTGCACCTGGGATATGTACTTAAACATGTCAAGAAGCTGGTTGAGCAATGTGAGAAGTAAGGTCAAGGAAGCTGGCTTCTCACCATTTTTAAGCAGAACTTGCAAGGCAACATAGCATTCTGGTTGCAATAGTTTCTAAGACTTTCCTAGAATTACAGTGGTGCTGTTTTTATCCAGATAGTGTCAAATGGGACATTACAGACTTCAGAACGTGTTTACCAAGCTAGCTACCAACCAGGATAGCTATTAACTTTGCACACATTAACAATTTGTCGGTAGTCTATAAATAGTTTTAGGGATCTTTTTTTTTAGTGCAATGATGCAAATACTACAAATTGCTCCATCACCTTAGTTACCTAACTTAAATAAGCAGTTCTGTAGCACTATTTAAAATGCAGGACTTTAAAAGAAACAACTGTGGGACACTGCTGATAATTATTTTTAGAGCACAGTAAGCAGCTGTCTTCAGATGGTGGTCCACATTCCACACCCTTCTCTCCTGTTCAATATATGGAAACATTCAGCGCAATATTGATCTAAAGTTTTGTGTAACTTTCTTCTGTTTCAGCTTTGGTTTGCATTTGTTAATGGATTTTCTGGGCAGATTTTATTTGAGCGATGGTGCATCGGCCTATACAATGTGGTAAGTATTCCATGTCTCGGCTTGATGGTATGCAGAACCTCAGTGACATTCCATTGTTGTTTATGTCTGTGCAGTTTATCTCAGCCATCCATCTGCATACATATCATGAAGTACAAACACATTTTTAGGGCCTTTGTTGATCTGCCCTAGACTGTAGATGCGAAAGATCCTGGATGTTTATTTTAATCACAGCAAATGTATTTGGAATAGTGCCTTGAAAATATTAGCACTTTTATCTTAATAATATGCTTTCATTAGATCTCTGTATGTTTATGCAATTCAAATTGTTCAAAGTATTTCAAACTATTTTTTATATTTAAACATTTTTATTTTTCTTCTTTTTTCCTAGTCAACATAAATATATATTTGTCTTGTATCATGTTTTTGGACATTTTGTCCTTCATTCATTATTGTATTATGGTAGCTTCTAAAGCCCCTTATCATTTTCATCCATGGGAGGCCATTTTTAGGCATTTATCTTCCACAATTAATACTAAAGATTTATTCTGTTCCCTGGTTTTATAGAAACTTGGTCTATCAATTCACTGACATCTGCTAGTGACATTATTAGTTACATCTAGTCTGGTGCCTGGATCCACAAAGCTTGACTAAGGCAACTGGGAAACTGCAGGGACTTTTGCCAACACGTGTGAAATTTCCCCATTGTGTGTTGAGTTTTTTTGGAAATCTTTGGGATTTTTTAAAACAAATTTACTCCAAATATGTGAAAACACCAAAAGTCATCAAATAAACTGTTTATATCATTAATGAATAGTTTTACGTAAAGTTTACTTTTTGTTTGACCAGGACTTGTTTCAAAATTTAAAAATTATAATCCCACACAACCCAGTGTCAAATAAAAGGAGATTTTAGGCCAGAGATTTTACATTCTCTCAGTTCTTTGCATCACCCTCACTAAGAGATCTTGAAGTTTTCCTAAAGCACCCCACTCCATCTCTTCAATTCACATATTTGCATCTATAAATCTTTTAACATGATTTCTTTTCAGATTAATCCAACTACCCTGAATTAAAGCACTTTAACTGGCTACTGCTGCTGAAAGCAATGAAGAAGTAGTGAACCATGTTGCCTTTAATTACTGTTATTAGGTCTCAGAATTAACATTTTGGTTAGTTCTCTTCAGATGAATGGCAGTTCAGTCTAATCCTAAAGCTATTGTTTCATTATGTCTATATATTCCAGGGTCACTAAAGACCGAATCCTGCAGAGTGCTGGAGGCACTCAATAACTCAAAGGGATTAGGCTTTAGGATATCACTGTGTGGCCCCATTCTGCTACTCGCACCAATGCTGAATAATCCTTTACTTCTTCATAAGTAGTCAGGGGTGCTGCTGGAACAATTTGTATAGTGGGGGTGCTGAGAGCCATGGAACCAAACAATAAACCCTGGATATAATGGAAACCACTTCAAGCCAGGGGTGCGGCAGCACCCCCACCTCCCCTAGTTCCAGCCCCTATGTAAGTAATCCCATTACAGTGTTACTTAGTGTGGGTAAGGTTGGTAGAACCAGAATTCAGGCCTTGCATAGGTTTGCCTTCGAAGGTTACCTTCATAACCAGATGGGCTAAAAGATCTTTTTTTAAAGTGAAAACGTAAATACTGCAGAAAACTTGGGAAATACCAAAAATCCCTGAAGACACCCTAAATCCATCCTATAGCGTGGAATCTTCATGGAGCGCATTAGACTAGTGGCCTTAGTTTTGGCTCTCATATCCCATATGAGAGTGCTGCCATTGCAGCCATCTGGCCTGTTGCTTTATGACTAATTTAAAAGATTACATCATTCATGTAGAAAATGTGCTTGCAATTACTGATCCCCGCTAATATCCAGCCCTGTGTGGAAGTGAATCTTCACCTAAACTCTCCAGACATAGTATGCATTGCTGGCAGGAATCACAATCCAGCATACAAGCAAGAGATTTTGTAAAGATAATAAATAAAACTGCATCTAATCAGAGATTGTTAGCTGAACTGTAGAAAATTGGATTAGAAATTAATTTCCTAGCATGAAACTGTCAGTTTAGAAAATGGGTGAAGATGAAGGAGGGAGAGTATAGTTTTAGGCTACATTATAATAAAACTTTGAATTTATAGCGTCTTCCATCCAAGGCTCTCAGCACACATAGCAAATGAATTAAGTCTCCGAGGACCTGGGTAAAGTAGGTATGATTGTCACGATGGTACACAGGAGGAGGTTGAGGAACAGAGAAATTAAGGGCCCAATTCTGCAACACTTACCCACATTGAATAGCCGTTACTCATGGGAGTAATCCTTTTGACTTCAACAAAACTATTCACATGCCTGAGTGCTTTTCATTGTGAGTAAGGTTTGCCAGAATTAAGCCCAAAGTGACCTGCCCAAGGTGCTTCAGAGTCTCCCTCTTCCTTTCCTCCCCTCTGACACAGGCCAGGATCTGAAGGTACATGGCCCTAGCAATCCCTCTCCCTTCTCAGGACCACAATGTGGGGTTGAGCCATCCACAGTAGTTCTGGAGCTGAGTGTTCCTTTGAGAAGACCAAGCATCCTTCAAAAAGGAGAGGCCTAGCAGCAGTGCCCACAGCCACAGCTGTCAGTAGCACAAGGTGTTGGGGGTGGGTGCTAGCTGAGCCCATTTTACTCCCAGCCCCACAGAGCCAAAACTTTGGGGGCACATGCCCCCCAGAAACCCCTCCTCCTAGCAGCATCAGGAACCCCATAATGTCAGCATTTCTGGTCTATGAGCTGTTTCGTGGCATTGGGAGATTGGCTGTTGGGTGCAGGAGGTGTGGGTAAACGGGTAGGTAATTAACTGAGCAGGGGAATAGGATTTTCTCACTTCTTGTAGTTTACTGCTGCATGGACTCATCCCTGCCCCTGGATGCAGCAGGGAGAGTTGGATAACCCTTGAGGTCTTAGTGGTCTCTGAGCCCCACGTGCTGTCAAATTTATTTGATATTTTTTTGGTATGTTAAAGGTGCCTACAGCTTTTATATAGGAGGTTTTTTTTAATGATTTCTAGAAATTGAAATAAAAAAATGAAAATGTAAAAAGAAGGGGTCTGATGTCCTAAGGAGAATGGGGAGAGTTTGTAGTTTTTAAAAGGCACTAATAATGCTAGATAGAGGAGTAGTTGGGTTAGATTGTATAAAGCCCTTCAAAATAAATAAATCAAACAGTAGGCAAAATCTGGGTCACCTTTTTCAGCCAGAGTGGTGGTGGAAGCAAATATTAAGGGAGCTGCACAAGGGGCTGTGGCTTAATAGGGAATTTTTAGACGTGATCATTTAAAAACCTCAATACTTGAAATGCCTCAGAAGGATCAGGCGATGCACATTGTTAACCTAGGGAATTATGTGACCATGTTATTGTTATATTCATTCTCCCTCCCTGATTCCTACCTCCACTCACCTAAGCCTTGCCTTTAATTAGATTGTAAACCCTTTGGTGCATAAGAGACCATATCTAATCTTTCTATTTATATGCTCCCTATCACCATAGTGTATGAGCACTTCACAATCTTTAATGTATTTTTCCTCACAACACCTTGGTGAGGTACTATTTGTCAAAAACGAAATGTGGAGGGTTGGACCTAATGGTGGAAGCAGTGGCAGTCTGGTGTAGTGCTTGGTTTGGTGGCATCTGAGCCAGGATCCGAAGTCCGAGGTTGGACCTGGACTCAGGAGCGGGTTTGGAACAAAGCAAGAATAGGGTTGGAAGCTAGGCTGGAGCAAGAACAGGGTTGGAGCAAGTTAAGGCTTGTGGATGGAGTTTGTCATTACTATCAGACAGGGGAGAGTTCCAAGAATGAATTTAGCCTCTCCGTAACAGCCTTGTCTTTCTTGAGTGCTCCTTTAGCACCTCGGTCACCTCGTGGCCCCACTGAATGTTTGGCAGGCTTCCTGCTTCTGATGTACTTTAAAAAATGTTACTGTTAGTTTTAGTGTCTTTTGCCAGTTGTTCTTCAAATTCTTTTTTGGTCTGCCTAATTATAGTTTTACACTTGACTCGCCGGAGTTTGTTCCTTTCTATTTTCCTCACTAGGGTTTAACTTCAAAGGATATCTTTTTGTTTCTAACCACCTCTTTTACTCTGCTTAGTCAAGGTGGCATTTTTTTAGTCCTCTTACTTTTTTTGGCCGAATTTGTCTGTGTGCTTATGAATAGTTTGAGCCTCCAAAATGGTGGTATCCTCTTAATACCAGGCACTCAAGTTTACCCATCTTACTGTTTAGACTTCTTGTGTTTGTAGACAAGCACTTATAAAATTTGTCAGTATTTAGTTGTCTGCCTTTGTATGATGTAATTGAACGGGACTCTTTTTTGTTTGTCTGTTTCTCTTCAGTTCCTACCTGTACTTTATCAACCTCTGTCATCTCCTCTTTACCAGGATATAGAATATCCCCTTTAATAAATCCTCCCCTAAGGGATGTAGCTGTCCGAACTGTGTGCTCCTCTGCACCTGTCAGCTTTCTCCCAGCCCTTAGTTGAAAAACTCCTCTATGATCTTTTTAATTTTACATTTCAGCAGTTGAAAAACTCCTCTATGATCTTTTTAATTTAACATTTCAGCAATCTGGTTCCATTTTGGTTTAGGTGGAGCCCATCCTGGACTTGAGTTTCTTACCTATCAGCCTACATATGACCTCCAGGACTTCTCTCCTACTTTTCCCTATGTTACTGGAACCTACATGTACCATGATCATTGGCTCCTCCCCAGCACTGCATATAAGTCTATCTTGGTGTCTTGAGAGGTCTGCAACCTTCACACCCGGGAGACAATTCACCGTGCAGATCTTCCAGTCATCACAAACCAACTATCTACATGTCTAATAATCGAATCCCCCATTACTATTACCTGTCTCTTACTAATAACAGAGGTCCACTCCCCCAGAGAGGTATCCTCAGTGTGAGAGGATACCGTGACATCATCTGGAAAGAGGGTTCCAACTATGGAATTACTTTCCTCTGCTCCAGCTTGATGTTCTCCTTCCCCGAGACTTTCATCCTCCTCAACAGTATAGTTGGTCATTCGGTTTGGTCATTCAGGTACATCACTGGATGCAACAGGAACAATAGGTGACATTGATTGAGAAACTCCTGAAAGTCCCAGCAGAATTCAGATCTCTCTGCTAGTGGATCTTCAGGCCTAGGTCCTGGGCTATCGTGGCTAATGGTGAGAGGGGCCCAGGACTGCTGGGACATGAGTGCAGAAAGGTATTTTCCCATTATAGCTGGGCCACTGGTTCTGGTGGTTTGAACTAGCTCTGCCATCTCAATGGCAGAAGTGCCTGCAGATTTCATTTTGACTGTAAGGGGGCACTTACAGGCATAGAAAAACCATTTTGGCCACTGGGCCTGATAGCACAGTCTGCCCAAACTCAGAAACTGAGATGTGGAGGGTCAGGCCTAGTGGTTGGAGCAGAGGCAGTCTGGTCTAGTGGTTGGTGCAGTGTCAGCCAGGCCAGGAACCGGAACCATAGGTCAGAGCCAGACTCAGGAGTCAAGAGTGGATTAAGAACAAAGCAAAAGTAGTGCTAGGAGCAAGGCCGGAGCAAGGGCAGGGCTAGAGCAGGCTAAGGCATGTGCAATCAGTCACCACTTTCAGGCAGGGGAGAGTTCCAAGCCATGAAGTGATGTTGGGCAGACTGAGCTGCTGTTTCTCCCATGAGGCTTATATATCTGCCCTGAGAATCACCAGACTAGCTCCTGGCTTGTGGATTGGCTGAAGCCTAGCACAGGAATGACTCAGGGGAGATGATGGAGGCCTATAAAATCATGAATGGTATGGAGAAAGTGAATAAGGAATTATTTATCCCTTCACATAACACAAGAACCAGGGGTCACCCAATGAAATTAGTAGGCAGCAGGTTTAAAACAAACATAAGGAAGTACTTCTTCACACAACGCACAGTCAGCTGGTGGAACTTGTTGCCAGGGGATGTTGTAAAGCACAAGAGTATAACTGGGTTCAGAAAAGAATTAGATAAGTTAATGGAAGATAGGTTCATTAGTCACCATTAGTCAAGATGGTCAGGGACTCAAACCTCTGACTGCCAGAAGCTGGGACTGGACAACAAGGGGTGGATCACGTGATAAATTACCTTGTTCTGCTCACATCCTCTGAAGCACTTGGCACTGGCCACTGTTGAAACACAGGATCCTGGGCTAGATGGACCATTGGTCTGTCCCAGTGTGGCCATTCTAATGTGGCTTAATCAGGCTTTTGTTCAGGGATGACTCATCATCTCATACCATTGTCCCGTTTTAGAGTTGGAGAACTGAGGTGCAGAAATCTGAAGGGCGAGATTTGGAAAGGTATTTAGGAGCCTAAAGATGCAGATAGATGCCATGGTGGATTTTCAAAATCTCCTAGGTACCTAACTCCTGTTATCGGGAATTTAGCATTTTTAAAAATCCCACTAGGTGTCTAACTCCCAGTAGGAGTTAAGTCCCTAGGCATTTTTGAAAGCCCCACTGAGTGCCTATCCACATTTTTAGGTCATAGAATCATAGAGTTTAAGACCAGAAGGACCACCAGATCATTTAGTCTGACCTCCCTGGCCTAAATACCTTTAAATCTGATCCTATGTCTACACTGCAGTTCAACACTCATGACTGACTTGAGCTCACAAGACTCGGGCTATGGGACTGTTTAATTGTGGTGTAGATGTTCTGGTTTGGGCTGGAGCCTGGGCTCTGATACCCTCCCACCTCGTGGGGTCTCAGAGCCCAGGCTCCACCCCAAGCCAAAATGTCTGCACTGCAATTAAACAGCCCCGTAGCCTGATCCCCGTTAGCCCAAGTCAGCTGGCATGGGCCAGCCACAGATGCACTGTAGACATACCCTCAGTGACTTTCCCCAGATCACACAGAAATGTCTGTGGTGGATGAGAATCCTATGAGTTTGTGCCCTTCGTAGCACAAACAGGATCCTGATCCTGACTGGAGCCCTTGGGTTTTAATGCAATACAAATGATAATACGTCCATATTTATTTCATTCAGTGTAAACATTTTCTGTAGCTGCTATCAAAAAGTATATACGTGCAGAACAGTAATTACTAGACAAAGTTCTGAACTCCAAATATCTCATAAACAGATCTTTCCTCCAAAAACTCATGTGAAAAAGCAGAAACAAAATAGAAACAAAATGCTGGTCTCTGTTTCTTTCTCTAGATGTTCCTCTGACCTAGCAATATCACTTCTTTTTTGTCTGGATTCAGTCTGAGTTGGCATACTCCTATCAAGGTTCATGCCTCACTTAGACACCACAGAAGGCCAGAAATAACAGAATCTAGAATGTTCTTTATTTTTTAGAAGTTTTTGTCTGATTTCCACATTTACTTGCACTAATGTCTTTATAATCTTTGCTTTAGTAAAACAAATGAAATACTTTCCCGGCTCCAGTTGCAGCTATGTTTGAACCAACTTACCTCAAATCTTTTCCATAATGTACATGCCAGCCTTTCTTTTTCAGGCTTTAGATACATTTTAATGTAACTAGACTAGTTGTCTAATAATATGACATGAAATACTGATGCTCAGCTTATTAGTTAACAGCAAGAGTAAGAACTACCTTTTCTGGCTTCTTTTTGTCCTTAGGTTAAGTACAATCAATAATAAGAATTATGAATCACTGCATTTCAGGTTTTGGTTTGATTGAAAATTATGTCAAATTACACTCTTGGGATGAGATTCTGTCCCGACTGAACTCAATGGGAGTTTTGCCATTGACTTCAGTGGCACCAGGATTTCACCCTAGATCTCAAACATTATCTTGGACCTACTTATAAAGTTAATAGGTGTTTTTTAATTAGTGTTTGTTTTCTTTGTAGATTTTCACAGCATTGCCACCCTTCACTCTGGGAATCTTTGAACGATCATGTACTCAAGACAGCATGCTTAGATTTCCCCAGCTCTACAAAATTACTCAAAATGCAGATGGGTTCAACACGAGGGTAACGGGAAATGTTTTATTTTTTAAAAAAATTAAAAGAAAAATACTAGCATTATATTTTTAAGTCTTGTTTTTTTCAGTCTTAAAGGCCTCATTCAGTTTTATGCCAGCATAACTCCCTTGAAATCAGGGTTGTCCTTGCTTCCTAAAATGTTGTGTTCTTTTGAAAATAATTTGCTGTTTCTGACTAGAAGAATACTGACTAGAAGAGAGGCCAGAACTAGAATGATAGGCCTGAAGTCCATCCAAATTTTGGGGACGTTCAGATTAGGGCCCATAACTGAATATGAATTTTGCAACTCATAGCTGACTCTACCTAGCAATATATGGCCTGACTGCTTCTTTCAGAGAAGCTGGATGAGCTGTGCCTGGTTTTTGAGTTTCATATTGAAATGCTGCCATAATCCTACCTACCAGCCTTGCTAAATCTCTTTTTAAAGTTTTTCTTAAGTTAGGATGATTTTATTCTTCCTGTCATTGCAGAGGGTTAAGAATTTTGCAGATAAAGTTACACTCTTGTATTTTCTTTTAATATTTTGGAGAATATCCTACACTTTCTGTTTCGTTGATTTACTGACCTCTTTGTGCTAAGAAATTTCACCATTTGATGTTCTGGGGGTTTTTTAATGAGTAATTAAATATACTCTTGAAACAAAGCAAGGTCCTAGGTTTGTTTTGTCAGAGGGATTCTAAGATTTCAAAGAACAAAATTGCAGAATATGCAAACCTCTGACATATGAGAAACATAAGACTTTTAAATGGGACATTGTGGGGTACAAAAAGTACTTTTCTCCATTAAAAGAAAATAAAGTAACTGTTTCATTGCATTAATAGTCCTGTCTATCATCATGATAATTTGAGCAATTAAACAAAGGTGAATCCACCTGCTCATATTCTGATGAAGATTTTTGGGGGTAGTATCTTTGCCCTAGTATAATCTGACATACTGTATTTAAAAAATCCTTCAATTGAAGCAGAGTTGTCTGGTGGTAGCACAGAAATTACATAAAAAGTGGATGAGGAAATATATTTCAGAAAAGTTCAAGTATTGCAGTTTAGGAGAAACATTACACTCTGCCAGTAAATTTCACAATGAAGTATTTGTTGGGAGTTAGAGAGAGATCAAGATTTTTGGCGGACTCCTGACTTGCTTGGTTTGTTTTCCCTCAGGTTTTCTGGGGTCACTGCATCAACGCCTTGATCCACTCCATCATTCTTTTCTGGTTTCCACTGAAAGTGCTGGAACATGGTAACTGCTTCATTATTTCAAATGTCAGCAAGTAGCGTTCAGTCGTCCCAGTGCCAATGTGTTTGCAGAGCTGGAGGTCACAACTGGTTCTAAGAAAACTAATGATGATAGACAGTCGGACCGGTTATAGCTTCTAGCCTTGACCATTTATCAACGCTGACCTTTGGAAGCCACTCTTCTTGCATTTGACATGGATATCTTCCATATAGTGACTTCCATACGTAATTTTTAGTAAGCCTCTTTCAGTCACACACTTATGTCTTCTGAAGGTTCTGAAATAAAACATGGGTTCAGGCACACACACAAAATCTTCAGTTTTCTTTCCTTTTCAAATATTTTCATTCCTCATATCACATACTTGTACAGTGTTCATATAGTGAGTTTTATATCTTTACAATAGGGAAACCTTTTGCTTTATATTTGTTGGGCCTTTTAAATTCTACAATAGTCTCTTCCCAAATTGCCTACAAAATGCAGGATAATTCCAAGAGTGACCCAACCAACTCCCACTGAAGTCAATGGAAGGGCTTCTGTTCACTTAAGTGGAAGCTGGATCAGGTTCAGAGTTAGAAAAATTAGGAAAACAGAATTTGCCCTATCAAATGAGACAGTGACATCCTCAAGTCTGGTATCCTGCAGCTGCCAATGGCAATTGCTTGGTACTTTACAGAAAGACAAGAAATCCCACCCTGTACCCAGCCAGAATGTACATAGCATTACTCCTGGGGGAATTCTGCGCCACTGCGCATGCACAGAATTTATGTCCCCCATAGATTTCTTTTCTTCCCCGCAGAAAAATGACTTTCTGACAGGGAAGCAAAAGGAAGCCACAAGAGTGGTCAGACGACCCTCCCCTGCAGTATGTTTCCGGTGCCCAGGGCAGCCGGCAGAGAGGTAAGCCACTGTGGGGCAGGGGACGGGACTGGAGAAGACCTGGCTGGTGGCTCCTACCCTGCGCTGGGTTCAGCAGCTAGTCCCAGCTGGGCTGGTGAGGACAGGACTTCCTCTCCCCCTGCACAGCATCTGGGGCCATGTCAGACCCACCCCCAGATTTCTCCCCAGGCTGTAGGAAGCTCTGCAAACTCCTCCCCCGCTTCCTGCACCCATTGCTCCTCAGCTGCAGGGGGAGGGATCACCGTACAGTGAATTGATACCCCATCCGCCCAACCCCTATGCATCCAGACCCCCTCCCACCCACCCCCCCCCCCCCCCCCTCCCCCCCCCCCCCCCCCCCGCACCCAGAACCCCCCCGATGAGCCCCACTCCCCCTGCACCTGGACCACCCCGACAAGCCACCCGCACCCGGATCGCCACCCTACCGAGCCCCAACCAGCTTCACATGGATCCCCACTCCACTGAGCTCCACTTCACCAGCAACTGGAACCCCCCCACTGAGCACCCCAGATCCCCCTGCTGAGCTCTATCCTCCCCACATCCAGACTCCCCCTCCCCGCTGAGCCCCAACCACCTTCACCTGGACCCTCCTGCAGAGTCCCATTACCATGGCACCCAGAACCCCACAACAAGCCCCTGTGCATCCAAATCCCCCCTGAACTCAGATCCCCTACTGAGATTGCATCCAGATTGCCCCACACAGAGCCCTCTCAACTCACACCTGGATCCCCCCACACTAAGCCCCTCCACACTTGGATCCTGCATTGCTGAGCCTGCCTGCCCACACCTGGTGCACCAGGCACGGAGGGGCAGGGCCCTGGAGTGTTTCTGGGGCAGGCCCAGTCTTTGTGCTATGTCAGGGTTGGATGCAGCCTCACCGCTGAATCCGTGTCCTGGGGGGTGGGAGGGGAACTGCACAGTGATCTCCCACCTCTATGCAGCCACTGACCTAAGCTCCCCAATGCCATGCTGAAGCCTCCACATTTATTTGACAAATAAATTTTGCAGAATTTTGCAATATTGTGCACATAATTTTTAATTTTTTGGCACAGAATGCCCTGAGGAGTATACATGCACAAGACAAACTCTTACAGTCTACTTATTACCTGACTCAAGAAATAGGATTACTCATATCTTATCATGCATAACAACCAGTACTGTTATTGGGTTAAAATAAACAGCTCCTCTCTAAATTCTGTTTTAGGTTGATCTGTCCAGAAGTTACAATTAAGAAACTTTTGTTTGTTTATATTTTTTTCCTTAACTTCTTGATCTGTCCCTAACTATTATCTTAAATACAAATATTCTCTTAAAGTGCCCTTTTAGGTGTCAACAAATGAAATAGATTATGATGCTCATTCTTCTCCAATATTAATAATTTAATTTCTGAAAAATTATGCTAAATTATGCTCCAAAGAGGGGCGAATATAAAGTTTTCAACTTTCTTTATGTTGGAGTAAAAAGTGTTTTTAAAGCTTCAGACAAAAATGTTTCATTCACACTGGGATGTTCTTTACCCACTTGAGTTCCTTAGGATAAAGACTGCATATATTCAGTGAATGCATATCCCTAAAGATAGATATTTTCTGCACATCTTCAGATTCTTTCTTATTAACAGAAAGGACTTTCTTTGCAGGGCCACTGACTTCCCAAAGAATGAGGTCATGGAATGCAGTATAATGTTAGAATATTTAAAAAAATCTAGTAATTACATTGAAAAGTACTTAGATATCTGAACTTAAGTGTTTCCCATGACACCGTACTATAAGTACAGAGTAACTAGGCCAGATTACATTGGATCCATGACAACCAATATGGCCACACATAGACAAATTTCACTACAAACTTAAGCAGCAGACACTAAAGTAAGCCTCTCTTGGCATTGTTAAGATGCACTGGAGATAATAGAAGAGATAAGGTGATTACAGTTTTCTATGACAAGAAACCAAACAAGCTCCCATCCATACTGGCTAGGAAGCAGTTTTAAATCACACCACACTTTCAGTAAATACCTTTTATCTCTCTCAGCAGCCAGGGATGCCAAATGGCAAGACCTAGACTAAAGGATTCCCAGGGGGAAAAGTAAGTTACAGTTCTGACCCCCATCATTTGTCCAATACCTTCACCTTGATCACCTTAATCAATTGATCCTTCAGCCCTCGTATAGATTGTGCTGATCACAACACGTCTTCCATTCTTCTCATATCCTGGCCTTCCTTTTCCATGTGCAGCCATGTCTTTTCACAATAAAATCTTCCCATCTCTTTGGAGGTCGGTCAAGTGGTCGTTTTAGTTGCCAAGTGGTACCCACGGGAACAGCTGCAGTCCATCGATTGTCAGTGAGCTTCGCTATATGCCCGGCCCATCGCATTTTACTATGCCTGCTCTCAACAACAATGTCCTACACTCCACATTGCTGCTGTCTGATCACTTCATTGGGAACTCGGTCACAGATTGAAATTCCCAGAATTCTTCTTTCCATCACCCTCTCCATGACAGACAGTTGCTGCTCCTCTGTCTTCGTCAGTACCCATGTTTCGCTGCCGTACAACATTGCTGGCAGTACTGTTGAGTTGAAGAGGTTGGCACGTGTTGCCTTGTTGATTTTTCCTTGGAGGACATCCTTGAGAGAATTGAATGTGCACCAACTTGCTTGCTTTCTTTGCGAGAGTTCACCTTCCTGATCATGCCGCATGTTAATTTCTTGGCCTAAATAGACTTATTGCTCAACTTCTTCTATTTGTTCTCCCTTGCCTGTTATTTGGGCTTTTGGTAAGGTGTCAGACCACATAAATTTCGTTTTGGAGCAGTTAATTTTCAGTCCGACTTGGCTGCTTTTTGGGTTGAGTTCTCGCGGCATTTTCTGTAGTTTGATAGCATTTTCGGCGATCAACACAATATCATCCGTGAATCTGAGATGGTTTAACTGCTCTCCGTTGATGTTGATTCCACCCTTCCAATTTATCTGCCTCATTACCATTTTGAGGCAGGCTGTGAAGAGTTTCGGTGAAACTGTCTCCTTGTTTCACACCTTTCTTAACTGGGATGCAAAGGGGAGTATCAAACAAGGTTATATCTGTTGTGCAGTCAGAATTTGCTTCCTTTAATAGTTTGATATCGTTTGTGTCAATGTGCTTTCAACATTGCATTGATCTCTGTACTGTCGAACGCTTTTTCATAGTCGATGAAGGCAATACATAAAGGGAATTTGTATTCCCGTGAGAGTTCCAATAGCTGGTTTATAGTGAAAATATGGTCCATTGTACTGAAATTCCTTCAAAAGCCTGCCTGCTCTCTTGGCTGCTGCTTGTCCAGACTCTGTGAGAGTCGGTTTGTTATTATTTTGGTGAACAGCTTATAGACATGTGAGAGCAGGCATATTGAACAATAGTTGTTTAGATCTTCACGGTCGCCCTTCTTGTACAGCAGAATGGTGTTGGACTCCTTCCAGCTAGATGGTATCTTCTGCATTTCCAAGTAACAGCTAAACCTCTGAGCAAAGGTTTCCCAGAGGTCTTGGCCTCCAGCTCTTATTTCGATTGTCAGTCCATCTTTACCTGGGGCTTTTCCTTCCTTCATTTTGTGAACTGCATGTTGAACTTCTCTGACAAGGACTGGGAGTACATGCTCATTGGTCTATTGAAGTGTTGGTTACTGGGACATTTATCTGAGACGTGAACAGTTCGGTGTAGAAATCTTTGCAGACCACTTCCATCCCTGTTCTGTCAATTACTGGTTTTCTGTCCCTGTTCTTCAACACCATTATTGTTGATCTGTACAGTGTCAATTCCCTTTTGCATTTTTTGAGGCTTCTGTGATCTTCAGCCATCTTTAAGAGCCTTTCATTTTGGTACTTCTCGAAGTCCTCCTTTAGTCGTCTTCTTATCAACTTGCAGAGGAGGGAGTAATCAAATTTGTCACCGTCATTTTGCTTCATATTCCTCTGCTTCTCTAGCAAGTTCCGTGTTTCCTCTGAGATTCTTCCCTTCGCTCTTTTCAGTCTTTCTTTCTTGGCTAATTTCACACATTGCCTCAACTTATCAGTGAAGTTTTTATAATCCTCATCACCATTATCTATAAGACTCCAGTCTTCTTTAGAAATGTTCGCTTTCAAGATTGCCTTGTCAAATATTTTTGGCCGCTGTCTCTGATTTGCCATCTGTAGTGCTTTCTTCTCCACTTTTTCATTGAAGTTGAGCCGTGCTCTGAGCAAGTGATGGTCACTACCGGTGTTAAATGATGGCACTACTGAGATGTCTTGTATAATGCGCCACTTATTGATCAGAATATAATCAATCTTGTTCTTGTTCTTCGCATTGGGCACGATTCATGTCCACCTCCTCTTGGCCTTCTTCTAGGTGTTACCAATGAACATTTCTTTAGTCTCCGCCAGAGTTGCCAGTCGCTTTTCTCGTGGATTCTGTTCACCAGTGCCATACCTTCCAATTAATTTTTCACCTTCTTTCCCTCTTCCAGCTTTGGCATTGAAATCTCCCTTCGCAATCGTATATGTGGATTTTTGAGCGAGGGTTTCCTCGAGCTCCTGGTAGAATTCTTCCACATCGGCATCTTCGCTTGTGCTTGTGGGAGCATAATTCTGAATAATCTTGAGGGTGCTGTTCTTGTTCAGTTGGAGGTGTGGCACTCCAATGCATGATGACTTGAACTTGCTGGAGATGATTTTTGAAGACCATTCCTTGTTGGTGATGAAGCCGATTCCTCCAACGGTTCTTGCGCCTTCTCCTTTTCCCAACTTGATGGTACTTTTTTCTCTCCACTTCACTTCCATCTCCTTTCTTCATTGTGTTTCGCAGAGACCAAGGTTTCCTCAGGCTGTCCTTGCCTTCTCCTCCATTAGATGGTTGATCGAATTGCCTCTCATCAGTGTCCTGCAGTTATAGGTGCACACTGAAAGGGCAGTCCTTTTTCTGGCTCCTGAGATTCTTAACAGCCTCTCATCGACTGAACTCCCGACTACTGTCATAAAACGGATCAAGGCGCGCACGGGGAGCTGGGACCCATTTATTCATGTTGTTTTAGCCATTTCTTCATCCACCCACTGGCTATGCTGTCAGTGGTGAGTTTACCTCCTCAACTTAGCTAGCACCCAACCTCAAGAAGGAGGACAGATGTCCTCTCCCTGGGTTGTTAGTCTGACACCTTAATAGCATGGTTGAACCTACTGAAGAATACACTCCGCTATCCTCTCTGTCAGACAAGCCAGGGTCACTGCTGCGCCACTTTGAGGCATTAAGGTAGGATTTTGCAGCAGTGTCCAGTACCACTTCAATGTAATTATTGAGCAGCAAATCCAAACTGGATGGTCAGTGTAACTACACTGGTCGGACAGTAGGTGATTGCAAATGTACTTTTACCTAAAAAAATCTAAGTTCAAATGCTGTTTAGTTCACAGATGAAAACAGGCCTTCGCCTTTAATGAACATTTCTCCGCCTAACTACAATTTGGAATAATTAAAGTAGGCATGATTGGCAGCTCCTACTCAGGAGAGGGTTAAGGTTTGAAAATTGAGGGTATTGACGAGCAGGACAGAGCTGTATCAGCAGAACTCTGTCGGGAAGCTGAAAAAAGCTGCTGCGTCTGCTTGAATGAAGATCCATGATCAATGTAAGACTACAAGCCATATCAGTAAATGATCCCAGTTTGCTAATATGAAGTCCAGTCCTGCACATAAATTCAAAAAGTGAAACCACTCAAGGTCATAAGCACTATGCCAAGTCTGTTCCAACTCCAGTCTTGTATACTTCTCTAGCAGACATCTTGAAACCTATGAAAACATAAATGGTGTTCATGCTTGGGTAATGCTTGAAGGTTCCAATAATGATGAGTCCATTTGGCATTCATGTGGCTGTCATGTGTTCTTTCATAGACCTCTATTTTAAGTTGGCAAGTGCTAAGAATGACTAAATGGACACTTGAAGTATTGCTAAGCTTGGCACTTTCAGATGATAGATCAACCTGTACTCACACCCTTCTGCACGCTTTCTGCCAGGAGAAAGGGTGTCTAAGACTGAATGCCAGTCAGTTGATACATTAACACCCATTAAGATGTTTTAGGTGTTACATGTATCCACTAGCAACCTCATTTGGCTACAAATCACTACAAATCATTTTATGTTTAAAAACTATTTACTTTGAAGGAATATCAAATTTAAAAAAATATTAGAGGTGTCAATATGCAGCACAGAGTGACACAGAAAATTCCTTAGCTCTTCTAGACAATTTGTTTGTTAGTGCCTGGCAAACATTCATTCTCTCACTAAAATAGTTTTTAACAACTAAGGTTGTGACTGTGCTATTTCTGAGCATATAAAGTGCTATTTCTGAGCATATAAACACAACACTGCATTACCAATTTCTAACATATTGCTTTTTTAAAGTGCTTTGAGAAGCATAGAGTATGAAAGGCACTCTACAAAGACAAATTCGGGAGAGATTTTTTCAAGCACGTTATTGAAAATCTTTGTCTTTGAAATTCTCCCCTTTTATTCCATTCTATTGATACACTGATTATCAAATATGATGATAAGCTTTGTTATCTCTCTTTCAGATGCAGTGTTCACAAATGGCCAAGGACCAGACTATTTATTTGTTGGAAACATCGTTTATACAGTAAGTTCTTAGCATTTATATCTTAGCAATTTTGCTGAATAGTAGAGTTGCTTCCAATCAGACACTGGTATACATCAGTAGGTGTATGAGTGAGATTAGAATTACACCGTGTGTGTGTGTGTCTGTGTGTGTGTCTGTGTGTGTGTATAAATGTTTTGTCTTTTCTTTTTCATTCCCTCTTTCAGAAATTTACTGAACAATATTGTGTAAAAATTATGCTTTTAGTTCTGTTAGGTGCCCAGAGGCCTTTGGGGATGGACAGCATATAAATAAAAGTATTGTTATTTTTAGAAGGGGGAAAGTTAAACAGCTAGGTGTGGGATATATATGCTGAATATAATATATTTCCTCCGTTTCTTTCTTTCCACAGTATGTTGTGGTTACTGTTTGTTTGAAAGCTGGTTTAGAGACCACAGCATGGACTAAAGTAAGTGGTCCTCAATCTTTTTTGGTATCTTTCTTGCCCACATCTCTCTTCATATTTTATGTTTTATATTTTAATATAGAAATTTACAATTTTTTGTATTTAGGTTTGAAGTGGAGGTAGTGTAGTTGTATTTTCATCTGGGGTACAATCATCTGGATTTTCCTTGCTTTTCACTTCATAGAGTATGTTTGTATTAGGGGATAACTGCAGATGACAGAGCATAATTAGGGCCCTACCAAATTCATGGCTGTGAAAAACGTGTCACAGACGGTGAAATCTGGTTTCCCCCCATGAAATCTGTATAGTAGATTTCATGGGGGGAGACCAGCGTTTCTCAAATTGGGGGTCCACCCAAAAGGGAGTTGCAGGGGGGGTCACAAGGTTATTTTAGGGGGGGGTCGCGGTATTGCCACCCTTACGTCTGCACTGCCTTCAGAGCTTGGCAGCCGGAGAGCGGTGACTGTTGGCCGGGCATCCAGCTCTGAAGGCAGCTCCCCGCCAGCAGCGGCACAGAAGTAAGGGTAGCAATACCACAACCCCCCCACCCTCCACAATAACCTTGTGACCCCTCCATAACTCTGTTTTGCGCCAGGACCCCTACAGTTACAGCACCATGAAATTTCAGATTTAAATAGCTGAAATCATGAAATTTACTATACCAGACCCCCGCTAGAATGTGGGGTTTTGGATCCATGCGCGGTCCCGCGTTAACGTGGGGACCTCGTTATAGTGGGGACCGCGTTACCATGGATTCCAATGAAGGTAATTAAATTTGGGATCCATGCGCAGTCCCACGCTATAACCGAATTCGCGCTATAGAGACACGCGTTCTAGCGAGGGTCTGCTGTATTTCAAAAATCCTATGGCCATGAAATTGACCTAAATGGAGCGTGAATTTGGTAGGGCCCTAAGCATAATATAATGACAAGGACGTGGCATCAAAACTTTGAAGTGGAAAAAGAGAAACATTTTTATTAGCCTGGCTCCTGTAAACAGTCTAAATTAATATATTGAGTATGGCCATCATTGGAGTAACTCCATTAAAGTCAGTGAATTTGGCCTGTAATCTACATCTTTTCCATTATCTGATCCACTACATAGCCACTTTGGAAGTAATACATGCAGTACCAAACAAAAGGTGTCCAGCAACCAATAGGTAATTAGGGCTTGACCTCCACTGACTTCAGTTGGCTTTGTGCCAGACCCTTTTTTTGGGCAATTCTTTATTTTTCAAGTACACTGAGTTTTTTATATACTAGTGCTCTCTTTGTGTTTTCAAATATTGTTGCATTTTCTGAACCACAGAATTGATTAGATGTGGGGATAATTGAAAACCGTACATATTCTCTGACCCTCAGATTCATGAGTCATTCACAGCAATGATTGGCTATTACTTGCTGTCCAATAGGTAGGCATACCATTGGTGGCAGAATCTAGGGTAATAGCATCCAAGAAATCCAGTGATTTTCTCTCTTGATGCCTCCTTAACAGAATTTTTTCAGAAATATTAACATCTAAATTTTCCAAAATGACCAGTGGTTTTTGGGTGCTTCAATTTTTAGGCACCCAATTTGAGACATCTTATAGGAGTTTGAGGTGTCTTAAGTGGGGCATATAAGAATCAAGGCATCCAAAATCACTAATCACTTAAAAATGTAGGCCACGGAGTACTCTGCAGGCTATATATGATTCAGCTGCAAATAACTTTCTTTTTGTAACTGTTAACTATACCAAACTCTTTGGAACAGGGACTATTATGTCTGTAAAGTTCCTCACAAATCATTTATTCTTATTTGCGTAGTAACAATAAAGGTTTAACCCGGTGGTATTACTAGTATAAATGGAGTGAGGTGGTCTAGTGTTCTGAGCACAAGCAGGTGATCCAGGGGCTCTTGCATTCATATCCCATCGGACCCCACTGACTTCCCTTAATGGACTTGGCCAAGTCCTTTAATCTCACTGCCTCCGCTCCTCCAGCTTTAAAATGTAACAATACTTACTTAGATACCTCACAGAGGAGTCGTGAGGATTAGTTAGTTAATGTTTGTACAACATTTTGAAGATGAAAAAGTGGATCATTTTATTTGACTTTATTATTTTGAATGTGGTGCCTCATTCCCTCATCTAAAAAATATAAAAGAACATAAGTGCTATTTTTGTTGCTGTTTGTTCATAGATTTTTTTTTAATGTGTAGTTCAGTGCCATTTTAAAATGTAAAACATTTATTAAAAACAAATGAACACCACACACACTCTAAGTGGATGCATCCAAATCTGCTTCCTAGACATATGGGGCCTCTTCAAATCCTGTAACATTCAGAATAATTTGATGTTTCTTATCCCTCTTCCCTGAATAATTATCCCCATGTGACTGAAAAGACACCAATTACTGACCCTGCTGCTTTCTGAATTTAGCCAAAAAGGCACTTATACTGGTCAATAAATCCCTATGTTTTTTGATACTAGAATTTTATTAATAAAATGTCAGCATGTGCAAAAAATCTTCCCTGTCAGCAGGACATGTTTTTTTTTTCCTCCTTTCTTTTATATATTAGTTGCATGAGTTTTTCTGATATAAAAATAATGTAAAGAAAAGTTCCTCCTAATTCCTCACTCACTGACTTGGGCCCTGTGGTGATTTGCTTCTCCTTGGGGGCCTTGTGTTGGTAACACTTATTGTTTCAGCTGTGAGTGAATCAATGCATGGAGAACATTCGTATTACTTGAAGAGTATTAAATGTATGACTGAGAGCCTCTTCTCCATCATCGAGTGGATTGGTTACATGCAGGTTTATTCTCAAGAGTGAGAGATACACTTGGCCACATGAGAGAATGTGATAGGTATAACTGAAAGCTCTAAATATAGATCTGACACAGATGCACAGCAGATCCTATCCTGACTTATCCAGTAAGCAGGGTGGAGGGAGTGGTCTGACCAATGGTCGTTCCATGACGTACAGCTAAAACTTTAGAGTGGCACAGTTCAGAATGACTTACTGCTGTACATAGTTTATATGTAGCACGGCAACATGCTCTTCACAACTAACACTTATAGTAGCTCAGCTTCCTGCCTCAGAAGAGCTTACAAATTAATTAAAATAGCTAGGGTACACAGAGCAGCAAGAGAAAACTGGAGACACTATGGGCCTGATCTTCCTTTGACTTACATTGATTTTATACCTTCAACAGTTACTTCTGGTTTACACCTATTACATCAGAATAATCAGCCAGTTCATTTTAGTGTGAAATCAACAATGCGAGACAACCCAAATTAAGTGTTTAAGGAGGAATTTCAAGCAGGAGAGGGAGGGCACATGGCATACAGGAAGTAAGAGGCTGTTCCAAGCCTAGGGATCATGAAAGAAGGCACATGGCTGAAAGCTGGAAAAGGACACGTATGAGGTGTTGGGAGAAGCCATTAACGTGACCATAAGAAGAAAGATGGGGAGGACACGAGAGAAGAGATGTAAGTAGGGGCAGCATCAGAGCATGATGAAAGTGAGGCTGAAGAGCTTAAAGCTGTTGTAGAATTAGAGAAGCATCTAGTGAAGGGTTTGCAGAGAGGGGCAATGTGGTTGGAGCAAGGGGAGAGGAAGATGCGCTTTCACCCTCATTCTCCATAAATACACCTGTTAAAAAGCAAAAAAAGCCCTTACAGATCTTCCTCCGCTTATTTTTGTCACTTTTAATCTTAGTGACTCTAACAACTTGTAGCAAAAGCTTCAACCTGAACAGTGCTGAGTCTGCTGGCTTATTGCCTGAAATTGCTGCAGCTCAGAGGGAGCAATAATCTGCTCTGAAAATGATTTTTTGCAGGGTTTTTTCTCATGTAATTCTATTTTTTCTTTAAATATGAATTCCTGCAGCAGCTCCACAAGAGCTGAATGCTGGGAGGTGTTCAGCGCCCTCAGCTACCACAGAAGTCTCTGATTCAGGAGAGCACTTAAGTATGTGCTTAAGTCCATCCCTATTTAGGAAAGGACCTAAGCATGTGTTTTAAGTGCTTTTCTCAATCAGAACTAAAGTCAGTGGGAGATGATGACACTAACGCCTTGTGAGATTGAGCCCATAGTGAGCACAGAAACAAGCTGCCCCTGTATTATTTACATTCATTTAAAATAAAGTAAACATTAAAAACTGTAAGAAAAACTTTTAAAATAGTAACTAAAATGAGTTGTTTTTTACAAGCAGCCTGTTCAGGAGGCAGTATGTCTAAGCAAATAAATCATTCCAGCTTTCTGCCTCATATTTTGCCATCTATAAAATTAAGGCACTAATATTTCCAGATCACCCCATCAGGCTGTTTTGAGGATTAATAAGTTCATTTTATAAAGCAACTTTAACACACTTAACTATGTAAATGCTAAGTGTTGTTAGCAGTAAGATTATTACTATTAAAATTATTTCTTTAAAAATTTTGGTCTGGTATGTATTCTAAATATTTTTTACTTATTTTTTTAACCACCTACAAGCTGTCAAAATAAATATGCATGAGAATGCAAACTGGTACAATAGGACCTTGTTAAATGACCTGATGGTCCATCATATTTTTCTCCAGAAAGGTCATCAGCATTCACCTTTCAGAATGTGGATTAGTAAGATTCTCTCAACACACAATCAGAAAGTTCAATATATGTCTGTGATCAGCATTTAAAATATGTATTTATTATTAAGAACTATACCCTGCATCTGTCGTGCTTTTCATCCAGGATCTCAAAGCACTTTACTAGCATTAATTAAGCCTTACAGTACCCATGCAAAGCAGGTATTATTTTACTTGTTTGACAGATGAGTAAATTGCAGCTCTGGACGTTGAAGTGATTTGCCACCTAGAAAAATCAGTGACAGTTTCAGGCACAGAATCTTGGCGTCCTGGCTTATAGTTCCCCTGCTCTATCTGCTAGATAACACTCTCTCCTTTTTTTGAAATGCAATAACACATGACAGTGCGTGTGAGCCCAAATAAAATGGCATTCACTTCTTCAGTATTAAAGGTAACCTCAGCTTTCCATCTTAAGTCTCTAAAACCCTCCTTTGGCAATAGTGTATATGTACAGTCATTTATGACATCACACTGTTTGTATTCAACTTATGCAGTACATCTCCTTGATCACTTTGGTATTATGTTGCTTCCTTTTCCCTCATCCATTTCTTTTAGTTGTTTAGACTGTAGACTCTTCGGGGCATGGATTGTCTTCCATATCCATAAATCACCTAGCACATATTTAAAAAATAATCAGTACATAATAGTGATTATTCTTGTAGTCGTTGTGTATAACACACTATTAGCTTCTTCCAGTAATGGCTATGTTAGTGTTGCACGTGGCTTATATGCATACATGCAATGGCATAATAGAACTTTTGTGGGTGTGATCTCTAACTCATACCTTTGAAAACGTCCACGTTGGTGCCTCACGTAACCCAGTATGAGTAAAATGGGAACCAGGAGTCAGAGGGCACCTCAGAGTTCTAAGGAAAATCTGATGAGTTTCTGAGGCTACAAGTAAGATAGACTAGCTGAAAAGGTTGTCTGTGTCATGGAGAAAAGATTAAAGAGGGGAGCTGTCTGTGCTGTTTAAACCAGTCTGTGCCACTGGCCTAAAACCAACTGCAGTAGACAGCTGTGAGTTGAGAGTGACAGAGATCTGGACAGAAAAAGATTCCTAGGAGAAAAATAATAATGTGGGCATTATTAAGTGGAAAGAGAGCTGTACTGTGTTCTCTTTTGTCACCTCTACAGTTTAGCCACCTGGCCGTTTGGGGAAGCATGCTGCTCTGGTTGGTGTTCTTCGGAGTCTACTCGGCCATCTGGCCCACCATTCCCATTGCACCAGACATGCTTGGACAGGTTAGTTTTCATGCTTGGATATGGGAAAGATTGGTGAGTGTGCTTTCTGACTGCAGCCCTTTGTCTTCAGTGCCTTGGGAAAGTAATATTACCTGCATTGCTCATACAGCAACAGGATGGTGCCTGTAAAGGAAATGCCTTCAGTGAGTGCACCTAAGCTTTAGTTAAAACCTCCCTGCACCCCGCAAGTGTTAAAGTTTTACAATAGTAATTAAAACCAATTAGCTTGGTTCTCAAAGTTATTCACAGTGTAAGTCACTGTATGTGCTGTAGATAGTCTATGGAGTTTTCCCATTGATTTGGGTGGGAATGGACCTAGGCTCTTCATTAATAATGGCTTTGGGAGATTTTCTTGGTAACAAAGGTTTGACAAAATGCCAGACAAAAATTTGACATTTTAAAACTTTGGGTTGTGTGTTTCCTCTGTTCGTATACTCAGTTTTCTGCTACTCCTTTCTCCTAACTTGTTAAAAGAAAACAGAGAATGTACCTGAAAACAACTTATGGGATGGTCAGAAATAGAAGGGAAGCTTATACGTTATAGGTCCCCTGACAATGTTAGTGGAGTTCTGGATTTGTTCCTTCATTGTCAGTTGTTGCAGGTGGTGAAATTCACCCTGTCATTATTTTAACCAGTGGTGAACAGAGAGAATAATGAGCCTGTCAAAACTCCTTCAATGAGAGTATTTCGAATAGGAGAGTCCTCGGAAATGAGGGGCTAGCAAATATACCATAAAATACTACTCCAAGCAAACTCCAATGTTGTCGCAGTAAGTTACTGGAAAAGATACTCTTACAGCAAGTTTGGAGTTACCTTTAAAGATGCTTTTGTTTATAGAGAAGAGGAAAAGGCAAAATGAGAATGGTTATAATAGTGGACCTAAGCAAATTAATTTTTATACATTGTCATCTTTGCACATTAGAAACACAAAGCATCCGTGAACTTAATTAATTATTTATAAGGTTACTTTTCACATAATTTCATATAGTGGTTGGCATCCTTTCGTCTGCGAGAGACGGTGGGAATTGCAACCTATGATGTAGTAATTCTGGCATCATTCTGCTTCAGCATGGTTCTGGTCTAATAAATATTTCATTAGATTGTGGTACAATGCAGAGGATAATGGAGATTTTAGTAGATTATCATGGACAGCTTTCTAAAGCAAGGAGAGAGAATGACAGCTGACAGGATGGGATCAGCCATCATATGACTGGCAGAGACAAACACCAAATTCCTTTGATAGTATTTCATAATGTCCTCAGTGTGTTTCACAGTGCACATTTGCATCACCAACTCTAATTCACATTTCCATAAATTAGGCTGAAATTTGATTAAGTCTCATACCCAACCATGAATCGGTTTTGCAATCTATAACAGCAGACTCTTAATGTCGCTATTAATGCACCAGCATGTTTAATGCACAAGTGTCAAGGTAAACTAGTCCCACATATTAGAAGGTTCAGACTATAAAGTTCAGTTCCAGAATGCAGTGTTTTTTAGAACTTTTTTTATTGCAATAACCCCCCAAAAAAAAAAAAGCACCATGACTGGAGTGGATGTTAACCACAATGTAACCCACAGGTCCCAGAGCAAAGTAACTGATGTTAAATAGCATTTTATTTTTGCTTAAATACTTTATAGAAAATGTTTTTCTACTTAAGCCATGTTATTTTATACTCTTTGGTTTTCCAGAACAAACGATGTCTTGAGATATGACATTAATATCTTGCTGAGGGTAAAACAATACTTATTCTTGTGGAGAACACAACATTTACGTTCTGAGTGATTGAGTGAGATCATTTATGTAGTCCAATACTTGCATAGCTGTTCCTGGATCAGTAATCACTATTGAAGACATTATGGAGTTGTTCATCATCTTAGCAAAAGTACAAGAGCCTTTGGGGGAAAGGGAGCCTTATGTAATATAATATATGGTTTCAGCATAAACATTAGTTTAAACAGTACCACTGTGTTGTAGTGTTATATTTTTGCTCCCTAGTTTGTATGCTTTGAGGGGAGGAGAGGGGAAAAAAGAGAAGTTTTTTACCTCTTGAAAATGATGGAAGATCCCTAAGATGGAGGAAGCTTCTGTAGAACTTCCATTAACTTGCACAGAGGCTCTCGAGAAATAATTTGCTGCACAATACCAAACCATGGTCAAATGAGCAGGGACCACACTAGGCTACAGTCTGTAAAATGAATTGCCTCTCTTCTTCCAGGCTATTTAAAATGTTCCTTTATTCCATCTCTTTTCCTTTTTGCAATTGTAAGTAATCAAGATTTGTTAAAAGCAAAGTGGGGACAGTGAAGAGTTTATAGTTTGTTTTTAAATCTCTCTTTCATTAGAGTGTTTCTAGTTGTTTAAATAAATTAATTTTCAAAATGTATTAAACACTTCTACTACACAAAATACTATAGCACTTAAAAGCAACCTAGTTCCTTATGACTATAATGCTTAGTTAGTGTCTATAACAACCAGCACACCCCATCATGAGTCAAAAATATGATGTGTAAAGCATTTTATTCCATCTATTCACCAAATGTCTGCATGGAGAGTCTCAGATATTTAAGCATCTGAAAAGATGTATTGTTTCTGCTGGGGTTTATTAAACTATTGAGTGAGTATTTCTTTCTCTTGTACATTACGTTTGGAGCATTCGTACATGGGGAAAAAATGCAGGTTTTTCCTTCAGGGCAAAAGGGAAGTAACTACTGAATTAAAGAGTTATTCTCTACTGTCAGAGACAACATATTTCTTTTGTTTCACTTAATGCATTTCATAATACAACAAATGAAACATAGTGCTAATAAGACAAAGCAGTGATAAAATCCCAGTGTAACCTAATGGAAATTTTACAATAATAAAAGAGATTTGACACACTGGAAATTAAGTAGAAAAACTTTGGTAGCTTTTTGGTGGTCTTTTTTTAAACCCATGCATTCGTTCCCTAACAGTACTAGAAGTAGGAGTTGAAGTCTACACCTCCAGAAGGCTTTAAAATTATCTATTACAGGGGTGTCCTCAGCCTGGTCCCCTTGGTTTCTTGAGCCTCTTTGGGTGTTTTGTTTGGTTGTTTTTCACATAGGAGGTAGTATTGAGGAAAGAAAGGAATCTACAATCCTTGCCTCTGCATGGTCTGAGTTGTGCACATGTGCCAGTTTGGACTAGCTCTTTTTTGAATGAAAATTTCTGCAAACAGAGCATACTGCACACACTGGGCACCAGTCTGATCCCTTCTCCCTGTTAGTATGTGGAACTCATTGCCTCAAGATATTATTGAACCCAGTAGCTTTGTACATCAATATATAACTATGTATATTATAAGGTACATAATATGGACAAGATGGTGCAATTAGGAAATGTCTGTTACTGCTACCCCAGTGAGAGGCTGCTTCTCTTCTAATGAACTCCTTTTTGAGCTGCAGCTAATTACCCTCTGTGTGGCCCGCCAGCTCTGTTGGTCAGAGCATCAGGGTTCAGGGCCATAGTTTTGCCTATTTCCTACCCCTTTTGGGGTGCATGGTACTGTAAAAGGAATAGGGATGGGCTACAATTCTGCCTGTCCCTTACCTGGGCCACATAAATGGGGTTTCTGGGGTCGGGGGACTGTTTTTGTCCTCCTCTCCTCATTGAGTGCCAGACACAAAGTCAAGGCAGGCTTTAGCCCTATCTAAATTAGAATAACATGTGTGGTTGCACTCACTAGAATAAAAATATATTGAGCCTCGGGTCTTAATCTGAATACCAGCTGGGCTCAAGAAGATTCCCTCTACCCTCTCTTCCCATGTTGTTATATTGTATTGTTAAATGCTTTATGGGAGGTTTATGCTTTTCTCTGGAGCATCTGGAATTAGCCATTGGTAGAGACAGGATACCACTGATCTCCTCCAATTTGACAGTTCCTGTTCCCCCCCCCCCTCTCTATATAAGCATGTTATGTTGGTCTTTGCCTCATTAATTTTGTTCCGAAGGCTCAAAGGTGATTTGTATCATACATAAACTTCATTGTCCATTTTTAGTCTTGTTTTTTCTTTAAAAAATAAAATAAAATAAAATAAAATAAAAAATTCCTGTGCTGTGGTTAGTCTGACGTGTTAGGCATTTAGTGGTGGTGAGGTTTTGTTTCGGGTTTTTTGCTGGGTGACATGTTGTATGTAGTCATGTTCCAGACTTATGATTTAAGTATTGTTTTGGCCACAATATTTTGATTACAGATCAGCATTACTAATGTCTTTCACATTTGAGGCTTTTTGCCTTCCCAATGGTTGAAAGAGCCAGAGTTGGCACTGTACCTTCAAGGTTTTTTTGTGTAAATCTGCTTCTAGCTTCTAATACTTCTCTTGCCTCTTCTTAGTTTCTTCTTACCTTTTCTTTTGTCAAGATGAGAATCACTGATATCTTAACCAAAATGTTTTTTTTTAAACCATCAGCCCTAAATTTGGTTAATGGAAACAGCAAAAGATCAGGGCCACTCCAGTGAACTTTCTGCGTGAATTTTGAGAGATGATTTCTAGCTCTTCCAGCCAATGGCAAGCTTTATTTTCTTTCCTGACGCTGTGCTTTCAGTGGGACACTTCTTGGGCTGAGTTGAGGACGGTCCTACGTCAAAAATGTCTATCAGATAGCTTCTTGGTTCATATGTAGTGCTTTCAGAAAGAGTTTAAGGATAGTGTCTGATACTGGGTGCTCCATTCACTGCTGGTCTGGCGCCTCCTCCTGGCCATTCCGGGGATTAGCTCATCAGGTCAACACCCCTTCCCCCAGTTGCATGTCATCACTTGGTCTGTCTCTCTGGTCTGTAGCCCCTCCTCAGTCCAGGAACCGCAGCCTCCTCTTCATGACTCAGTCCTCTGGCCAGGTCACTTAGCATTTCCCCCTTCCAGACAGTCTTCCTATTCACTGCCTCAGGTGCCACTCTGTCAGTGGCTGGTAGGAGAACCCGCGCCCACCCTCTTCTCTGGGTTCCAGTCCATAGAACCTCAACCCAGCAGTTCTGGACTTTACTCTTCCAGCCTCACTGCTCCTTCCCTGGACTGCTTCCTACTCTTCTAGTACCTTCCTAGAGGAGGGGGTACCAGCTCCAAACCCTCCTCCCTCTTCCCAGGGAGTGACTACCCTTTTCCAGCAGCAACCCCTGTCTGTTACCAGCATCCTG
Organism: Terrapene triunguis; assembly: GCF_002925995.2. NCBI lineage: Eukaryota > Metazoa > Chordata > Testudines > Emydidae > Terrapene > Terrapene triunguis. Next base: position 2,859,625 of record NW_020664490.1, on the reverse strand, counting down.
GCTTTCTAGGCAGTGGTGGATTAGCCACTGGACCAATGGGGCCCATGCCCAGAGATTCCAGCCAACGGAAAAAATCTGCCGTTGGGCAGTGGAAGCCCTGAGCTCCAGCCACTGGGCAGGCGGGGCGGGGGAAGCCCCCACACCCCGACCCCACTCTCCGGCAGCAGCACCAGGCGGGCAAGGCGGGGAAAGCCCCAGCAGTCCCAAACCCCATCCCCAGAAGAATCTGTGGCATGGGGGGAAACCCCCCCCCAGCGGCCCCTGACTCTGGCAGAAGCCATGGGATGGGAGAAGCTCCCCTCCCCCCCCCGCGCCCTCAGTGCCGCCTGAGTCTGTCTCCAGGAGAAGCTGCGGGGCGGCAGGGGAAGCCCCCGACCCCATTCTCCAACAGAAGTGCTGGGCGGGTGGGTCGGGGGAAGCCCCAGCACCCAGACTCCCGCTGCGACCCTGGAACTGGAGGAGCTCTCGCTCCCCACTGCACCCCAGGCCCATGGCGGAGGGACAGAGCTTCTCTGGTCTTGGGGCCACAGTGTGGGGGGGCAGAAAGGAGCAAAAGCGGTTGTAGGGGGAGGAAAAATAGGGGCAGACCCTGGGTGGAACAGGGGTGGGCCCTGGGGAAGGGGCAGAAAGGAGCAAAAGGAGTTGTAGGGGGAGGAAAAATAGGGGCAGACCCTGGGTGGAACAGGGGTGGGCCCTGGGGAAGGGGCAGAAAGGGGTGGGTCTGTGGGCAGGGCCGCAGGCAAAAGGTGTGGAACGGGGCGGGGCCACAGGCAGAAGGAGTGGGGAGGGGCCCCCTACTTGTTCTGGCCCAGGGCCCCAGGCAGCTTCTTTTCCTTTCTTGTTCATGTTCTCTGAGCATGATGTACCTACCCCCAGCTCTTCCGTTAGTCCTCTTAACTTTTGTCCCCCTCAAAAAAATGGTTTGGCTGGCCAGGACTGTAAAGTTTTAGAAGAACCCACTGGTCATGTGACCAGTCCTTTGGCTAAAATCTAGTCCGAGTATACCTCATGGCTACTTGAGGGAGTCTGTATTCATGTTATGGATTGTGAAAAGAGGAGCCCACACAAAAGAGCAGCCCTGTTTTTAGTGCAGCATAATCTGCAATATTTCCATGGTCGTGTTAAATATGCTTCACATTACTATTCTTTTCATTTTTCACACAACTGTTGACAACATCTACAACTCAGTGTATATTTTCCTATTTTCGTGGGTCTTTTTGCTTTCCTCGCCTCAGTTTTAAATTTTTTTCCAGAGGTTTCTGTTGTTCTTTTGGCATCTCATTTCCACAGAGTTTGGTGCTGGTTAGAAAATTGGCTGTTTTGACTGTGGTTTGTTTGTCTACACTCACTCGCGCATTACATTGTGATGTCAGTGTTTCAATCTGTGGAAACCCTTCATTCAAATGTTAGTCAGAAATCAGACTTCTGCCTGCAGATTGAAGTCCTCATGCCTTCTGATCTTGTTTATTTTTATAATTATGTGAAAGGGTCTCCATTGCACTTGATGTGGTTTTGGAACTTACTCTTTTTCTGGAGCTTTGGCCTGTGCTTTGTACAGATAAATTAAAGTTGGGTAATGAAGTATGCATGCCTCTTATACACATCTGTTTAGGAAATGGTTTAGTTATTTTTGTGATCCATGAATGACTTTCATAAGCGAATCTGCCATTGTAGGTCTCTGATGTTGTCATGCTGTAGGATGTGCCAAAAACAAAAAAATAGAGATGAATAAAATGAAACAGAATATCTTTTTTAAAGGGCATATTGTGAATGTAAAATTATCTGAATAAACATGTACACCATGAAGAGGCGTCCTATAAACAAGAACACCTCTCTGCCTACAGGCAGCTTATCAGCAAATCTCTCCTGGGTATGTCTTAAAGTTGTATAATAAATGTATTGCTCATATGACTTTAATCCTTGTGGAGATCTTAAAACTGTTACATTCATGCAGCTGTACCTAAGGTTGTGTCAGCTTTTCCCATATGAACTCGTTTTCACAGGTTTAAACCTTGCCTATGAAAAATCACCTTGGACTCAGAATTGGCAATATACAGCCAAATATTAAGCCAGCCTTAACCTAACTTTGAATTTTGCTTCTGCAAATTTTCCTTGCTTGGTTTTTCAAATGCAAAATCAAAGACTACTTTCTGAAAATGTGGTTCACTTGATCAACTAGGAGAAACTTTTCTTAAAAATAAAATTTGAAAAGGTTCAGCAAGTTAGAAGGTTTGAGGGTATTTGGGTGTTTTATTTTATTATTTTTTTGATAAATGTAAGGTTGCAAATGTTGGTATCGTGACAAAGAGGGACCTTAGAAAACGATCATGAAGGGAAGATTTCAGACCAATTATGTAAATCAATAAGTTGCTAGTATACAAGGAATATAGAGAGTCTTTCTCCTATTTTGATGTGTTTAAGGTCATTAGAATATTTGATGGAAATGGCTAATTGGAGCTATGAAAAATTATATGGAAGAAAAGGAGCTTCCTTGATTGAGTATCCTTACTTTGGGACTTTGTATCTCATTTGCAAGAACTCTAGCTACAGGATTAGCATACTAAACATACAGGCAATTAACAAAATGTAACTTGATTGCAGGTAAATCAGTTTCTAACAGAATCTGGCAGGTCGTGTGCATGGGGCTTTAACCATGGTTTGTAACATTGTTCCAATATGGACTGGTCCTTGTCCACACTGTTTCGTCAAACTACGGTTAGAAATCAGATACCTGTAGCTTAATTTGAAAAGCAGCATATGTAAAGGTCCTTTACACCTATAGATAATTGGCAAAATATCCAGATTTGTTGCCTTGGAAATAGTATATAGCTCTGTTCATGAAAACAGAGAAACCAGCCCTTTCCCTCAGAAATAAACTATAGTCCTGTGGTAATGGGATATACTCAAAAATCATATCATTATTCACAGTTTGGAATATGAGGTTGCTTAAGGTCCTTTATAGATTTCTCCAAATCATTTGTTCTTGTATTTAGAAGTTTCTCTTTGTGGGCAGCAAAGCTTTTTGCATGTTCTTGCGGAGTTGGTTTAAAGGTGTCCTATTAAGTGTTTTCTTAATTCAAACCAACTGACTTTAAACTTAGAGAAGTAGCTACTGTATTGTACTGTACTGAAGGCAACGTACATTGACATTAGAAATACATCCTAGAATACTCAAGGAGCTGACTGAGGAGATATCTGAGCCATTAGCGATTATCTTCAAAAAGGCATTGAAGATGGGAGAGATTTTAGAGGACTGGAAGAGGGCAAATATAGCGCCAATCTATAAAAAAGGGAAATAAGGACAACCCGGGGAATTACAGGCCAGTCAGTTTAACTCCAGTACCCAGAAAGATAATGAAGCAAATAATTAAGTAATCAATTTGCAAACACCTAGAAGATAATAAGATGATAAGTAACAGTCAGCATGGATTTGTCAAGAACAAATCGAGTCAAACCAACCTAATAGCTTTCTTTGACAGGGTAACAAACCTTGTGAATGGGGGGAAACGATAGATGTGGTATATCTTGACTTTAGTAAGGCTTTTGATACTGTCTCGCATGACCTCCTCATAAGCAAATTAGGGAAATACAACCTAGATAGAGCTACTATAAGGTGGGTGCATAACTGGTTGGAAAATCGTTCTCAGAGAGTAGTTATTAGTGGTTCACAGTCAAGCTGGAAGGGCATATCGAGTGGGGTCCTGCAGGGATCGGTTCTGGGTCCAGTTCTGTTCAATATCTTCATCAATGATTTAGATAATGGCATAGAGAGAACACTTACAAAGTTTGTGGATGATACTAAGCTAGGAGAGGTTGCGAGTGTGTTGGAGGATGAGATTAAAATTCGAAATGATCTGGACAAACTGGACTGGAGAAATGATCTGAAGTAAATAGGATGAAATTCAATAAGAACAAATGCAAAGTACTCCACTTAGGAAGGAACAATCAGTTGCACACATACAAAATGGGAAATGGCTGCCTAGGAAGGAGTACTATGGAAAGAGATCTGGGGTCATAGTGGATCACAAGCTAAACATGAGTGAACAGTGTAACCCTATTGCAAAAAAAGCAAACATAATTCTGGGATGTATTAGCAGGAGTGTTGTAAGCAAGACATGAGAAGTAATTCTTCCACTCTACTCCATGCTGATTAGGCTTCAGCTGAGTATTGTGCCCAGTTCTGCGTGCAACATTTCAGAAAGATATGTACAAATTGGAGAAGAGCAACAAAAATGATTAAAGGCCTAGAAAACATGACCTATGAGGGAAGATTGAAAAAAAAATGGGTTTGTTTAGTCTGTAGAAGAGAAGACTGAGGGGGGACATGATTCCAGTTTTCAAGTACATAAAAGGTTGTTACAAGGAGGGGGGAGAAAAATTGTTCTCCTTAACTTCTAAGGATAGAACAAGAAGCAATGGGCTTAAATTGCAGCAAGGGTGGTTTAGGTTGGACATTAGGAAAAACTTCCTAACTGTCAGGGTGGTTAAGCACTGGAATGAATTGCCAGAGAGGTTGTGGGATATCCGTCACTGGAGATTTTTAAGAGCAGGTTAGACGAAAACACCTGTCAGGGACGGTCTAGATAATACTTAGTCCTGCCATGAGTGCAGGGGACTGGACTAGATGACCTCTCAAGGTCCCTTCCAGTTCTACAATTCTATGAAAAACTGTCCGCATTTTGAGCTATAGTGACAGGAAAGGAACCTAGGAACACAAGAATTGCCCAGCAGTGGTCCATCTAGTCTAGCATCCTGTGTCAGAGAGTGACCAGATCCAAGTGCTTCAGAAGAAGATGCAAATACCCCTGCAGTAAGCAGTTCAGTAATAACTTGTCCTCAGGGAAATTTCCACCTAACCCTCCAATTATCAGTGGGTGGTTTATGCCCGGAAGCATGAGGATTTAAACAGCCTTTCCAAAACTCTTGTCTGTTTGTTTGTTTGTTTAATATTTAATAGTGTAATGCTGGGTATCAGCTGTCCATTTTCTTATGAATACTGCTAAGCTCAATGACATCTTGTGGTAATAAATTCCATGGGTTAATATGTCGTTTGTGAAAAATTGTGCATTGTGTAAAAAAGTATTTTCTTTTATCAGTGTTGAATTTGCCATTTTTCAGTTTCTTAGAATTTCTCCTGAGGAGCCATTATGATCTATTTTCATCAGTCTACGTGTAAGGAGGATTCTAAACAATAAATGGCTGGCTGTTGGCTAGTGATGAGAAGACTGCACTAGAGCAGTGGTTTTCAATCTTTTTTCATTTGTGGACACCTAAAAAATTTTGAATGGAGGTGCAGACCCCTTTCGAAATCCGCAGACCACAGGTTGAAAACCACTATGGTAATGACAAGCTTTTGCTGAACCCTTAGATGTAGTCTGCACACCCCACAGGGGTCCATGGACCACAGGTTGAAAACCATTCCATTAGAGGATCAACAGTCGGAAAAGGTTTAGATTCTGTTCCTGGCACTGCCACTGATTTGCCATAAGAGTGTCATTATCAATATTATGTTTATTATGATAGTGCTTGGGAATTATCCGAGAACAGGGCCCCATCAGGCACTGCACAAACACAGAGTAGTAGATGATCCATACCTAGACAAAGGGTAGGGAAAAGGGGTATAACAGAGTGATCGGTGCAATGGGGGCAAACATCAGGATAGTTCCATGATTTTTGAGGGTGTGGTGTTGTTGGGCAAGTCATTGTGTAGGGAGACTTTCAAAGGTGCATCTGGGGTCCAGAGCAGGAAGGTTGTGGCCACTCTGGAAACTGGAAACACTTTTACAGCTCAGGCTGGGCAATACTCAATAGGGCAGCTGTGACTTTTGCAATCAGAATTTAAATGGTTCTTTCGTGTCACACTTGAGTCCTCCTCAGGTCCTCCTATGAATGTGGCTGTGCAGCATTGTGGCTGAACAGGAGAGGGTAGTTAGAACATAAGAGAGGCCACACTGGATCAGATCAAAGGTCTGTCTAGCCCAGTATCCTGTCTTCTGACAGTGGCCAATGCCAGGTGCTCCAGGTGGAATGAACAGAAAAGGTAATCATCAAGTGATCTATCCCATGTCGCCCATTCCCAGCTTCTAGCAAACAGAGGCTAGGGACACCATCCCTGCCCATCCTGGCTAATAGTTAGGAGATACTGCTGATTTTTTGTTTAGATGCCATTTCTTATTCATTCCTTTGCTTGGGAGCTGAGAGGGAGAGGGAACAGGGTGTTACAGTTTTGTTGGGGGAGGGGTTATTTATTTATTAAATTTGTTTTTCTGATTTCTTGTCTTTCCACCATGTTTAATCATTCCTTCCCTGATGTTATGTTTTGGATCTCTGTGGGCAGGCAGCTCTAGTCATTTTTTAGATGGAAATTTTTTTTCCAAATTAATTTCAAAGCATGCCTTTATTCCCTTACGTCCCTATGGTATTTATTATGATGGTTTTTTACTTTTAAAAATCTGCACTTGAAGGACAAAATTTGACCCCAAAGCCCCAAGGAGTGGAAATAATCTCCATAATAATGGGCTGACATTAAGATGGGTGCAAGGGCTTCAGAAGCAGAGGGCTTGGCAGCAGAGCAAGCCCTCCTGAGTATCCCACATGGTGCTGTAGGTCAGACAGCCCCATCTGTCTCTCCACTGATTCTTGATTAACCCAGTTGGCTGTGGTGATGATGCTTCTCTCATGCCTCCCATCTTCCCCATAAGGATGGGCATGTTGGGAATGGAGGTAATCTTAATATGCTGTGCACTGAACAACCTAAACTCATAGCATGTCTACACACATGTGTGAGATCAGTATTTGTGTAGTTGGCCTGTGGGCATAAGATGCCCAGATTTGCATGACTATTTTTGTTGGTTTTGATATTTATATTCCAGCAATGCCAAGAAAACCCAATCAGATAGGGGCACCATTGTGCTAGATACTGTACAAACAAACACAAACAGCCCTGACAAGCTCAAGCTCTAAGCATGCTTCTCAACCCTTTTCTTTCCTGAACGACGTCCCCTTCCATCTAGAGCCATGGATAATTGATGGATGTGGGCACATCCATGTGAGAACTGCAAAGTGTTTCTATTTTGTCGCTTTTTCCTGTTATATGACTGGGGGAAAGTTGCCTCTCACTGTAGAGCATATCAGTGTCAATACAGAGAGGGCTAGAGTTGTGAGTTATAGTAGCTTGATGATGCTGTTGTTCTTGAAAAACTGGTGAGAGATATGAACGATAGTCCCTTGGGCATACTGTTCCTATGGAAAGATATAGAATACCTCCTCCAATTCACTCTGTTAGCAATGAACTTTAAAATAGGAGTCTACAAACATCTAAAATAGACATTAGTGATACCAGATAACTTTCAACCTATTGATCAGAGGAGTCTGAGTTGTTTTTTGAAGAACAGGAGACCAGACTGAGGATAAGGGGCCAAGGGACACAATCTCTAAAACTTTAAAATAAGTTATTAATTATTTTTAGCTTAAAGAAGCCTTGAGGGAAAAGAGCTCCTTCGGAGGTGCAAAGCAGGGATGGCAAAACCAGTTCTGAGAGATGTCTGATAAAGTTTCAATAAGATACATGAGTTTTGCAGGCTTTCTTCCGGATCTAGAACCTTTATAAGGTGCTCCCATCTCAGCTGCCCGTCATACAAGAAAGACAAAAGGGTAAAACATCATTGGGCCCCAGACAAAAGCTTTAGCTAGAGTTCAGACTGAGAACACATTGACCTTTTAATGTGTAACATTAATAGAGTGTTACAGTTCAAATGAACTGAACCCTCAAAAATCAGAAAATTCACCTTTAAGTTCCCAACACCAACTTTATCTCTGGCCTCTTTCCCCTCACTGAATCTCCATTTCCACACCCCACCATTCACCACTTGAAACAACCTTCAGTTTGCCATGTTCTGTGCACACATAATAACAATGTGGTTGTAAAGAACGTGGGTGATATCTGTATCATTTTTTACGAATATGTTGTGCCTGATCTACTGACCAGACCGAACACCCAAAGTCCAGTTACTGCAGGCGGAGGAGGTGCCAGGTTATCACCCATGTCAGCCCCTACTCAGCCAGGGCCGCCTACTACCTGCATCAGGTGGCTTCAGCTCCCAGGCCCAGCTCTGCAGGCAAGTCCCTCCTGACCCAGGCTGGGTGTGGGGGGCTGGGAGAGGAGCAACCGAGGGGCAGGGCCTTGGGAGAAGGGGTGGGACTTCGGGGGAAGAGGCTGGACGGGGTGGTGCCTTGGGGGCAAGAGGCGGGCCGGGGAAGGTTTCAGTACTCCTGCTGGAGTGTCCGGTTTTTAAATACAGATGCTCCCCGGGTTACGCAAGACCCGACTTACGCAAATTCGTAATTATGGAAAAAGTTCCATAAGCCAGAAATATGATTTTTGAGTTGCGGACAATTTTGCGTAACATATGTTTCCGACTTACGCAAAATTCGAGTTACACAAGGCTTTCCGACATGGAACGATTGCGTAAGTCGGGGGGCCTCTGTATTACAAAGTTGGCAACCCTATTTCCCCACCCCTGCACAGCTCCCAGTGTTAGTCTCCTTGCCCAGTTGAAGTCTCTCCCTCCCCAAGGTTCCCAGTCTTTCACCCCAGCCCATCAGCCTCCAGTCCCAGGCTCCCTCTGTCCAGTACTTGTCCTTTCTACATTCAATTCAGGTGGCCCTTCTCCACACTGCCAGGGCTCCAGCAATGGGGTCATTGAGAGCACACAAGAGAAAGTTTCCCTGCTCTCTGTTCCAGGGCCTGGCCCCACCCCATCTTGCAGCAGTTAGGATCTGCAAGTAAGCATAGGCGTGTGCACGGGGTGTGCCAGGTGTGCCCGTGCACACTCTAATGCAGGGCAGTCAGAACTGTGGGGAGCGGGGCTGCGTGCTCCCGCGAGGCTGTGTGTATGGCTCCGCGCTGAGCCAGACGCTGCTAGGAGCCTGAGGGGGGTTGGACAAGCGGCGGGGGCAGTCGGGGGACAGGGAGCAGGGTGGGTTGGGCCGGGGGGTGGGATGCTCTCACCTCAGGGGCAGCTCCCCCCTCCCCAACGTCCCTGCATGCAGGGAGAGTCTCGGCAGAGGCAACGCTGCCCGCTGCCTCCCTCCCAGCGCTGACCCGGTTCCCAGCCCATTGGCCAGGAACCCCGGCCAATGGGAGCTGTGGGGGGGCGGTGCTAGAGCTCCCTGACCGCACCTCCCCAGCAGGGAGAGGGAGGGAGCTGCTCCAGCTCCTCTTGCTCAGCCTGCCCCACCTCCCGGGGCTGAGCCGCCTGGGACCAGTGCAGGGGCCGGGTCATTCTCAGCCAGCATGGTGGGGAGGGCTCGTCTGGGCCCCAGGCAAGGGAGTTATGAGGGGGGCAGGCCCTCTCCCACTCTGATTCCCCCACCAACCCCAGCTGTGACACTGGCTCAGCCCAGGCAAGGCAAATAGCCCCCGCCCAGCAGGCCGGTGAGTGCGGCTGGGGGGCAGGCAGGCAGGGGCGCTGGGTCTCTGGGGATGGTGCTGGGCAGTGGGGGTCTGTGTGGGGTACTCCTGGGCCCCAGGGGGAATGAAAACAGCCCAGGTCCCCCTCCTGCAGCGTTCTTTGCTTCCCTGCAGAAAGTGAAGGAGATTGGGAATGTTCATGGCATAGTTTGTGGGCATTACCCCCCAAATAGAGGTGAGGGGTGGGGGGCCACATGGGATGCAAGGTCACGCCACTGCCCCCCCCCATTTCTGTGAACACAGAGTTGCTGCAGCCTGGCTGAAAAAAGAAGGTGCTGCTCAGCTTTCTGGACTTTGCAGCTGGACACGCCTTCTGGGTCCTAGTGCTGGTTGAGCTCCCTTCTGTGTGCTGGGAGCCATCCTTCATTTTGTACAACAGTGAGTTGTGGGGCGGGGCAGGGCAGGGGAAAAGAGGCAGGGGGGAAAGAAGGGGGTGGGATGGAGAGGAGATGGAGTGGTGGGGAAGAGGCATGGGATGGGAAAGAGAAGAGGATAGAGGAAGCGGGGGCAGGAGGAAAGAGGCAGTTTGGGAAGGAAGGGGATGGGATGCGGAAGAGATGGAACAGTGGGGAAGGGGCATGGGATGGAGAAGAGAAGAGGATAGGGGAAGCGGGGGCAGGAGGAAAGAGGCAGTTTGGGAAGGAAGGGGATGGGATGCGGAAGAGATGGAACGGTGGGGAAGGGGCATGGGATGGGGAAGAGAAGGGGATAGGGGAAGTGGGGGCCCAGTGTGCAGATCCCCTTGGCAGCAGCTGGGGCTCCCCTGTTAAGCAGGCCCCTCAAACCCTCACTCTGACAAGCCCCACTTCCCCTGCATCTGTACCACCCTGATGAGCCCCCCCAGACACCCTCCCCACTGAGCCCCAACCACCTACACCCAGACCCCCACCCAAATGAACCCCACCTCCCCTGCACCCAGACCCCCCCCCCCCGCTGAGTTCCAACCACTTTCACTTGGTCCCCCCTGCAGACTCCCATTACCCCTGTACCTGGAATCTCCCTGTACATCCAGATCCCCCACTGAGCTGCCTGCACCCAGACTGCCCCACACAGAACCCTCTTACCCCCGCCCAGCCAATCACCGCCTCCCCAGCGCTACACATGACCTTTGTTGACTTACATCAGTCATAGCGCTCTTCCACCACTGCGCTCCAGCTTGGTTGGCGCTCTCTGCGCCCGCCCTGTAAGTGCCATCACGCCATTGGTCAAGGGGATGTCCAGAGGGTGGGATTTGGTGGGTACTCTGTTATGAGCTGCGGCGTGGTAAGGGGGCTGGGCCGGGCGGGTTGGATATGGGCCAGAGGGTCTCGGGGGCAGTCAGGGGACGGGGAGCGGTTGGATAGGCATGGGACTCCTGGGGGTCTGTCTGGGGGCAGGGGTGTGGTTAAGGGTCGGGGCAGTCAGGGGACAAGTAGGGGGTAGGGTCCTAGGAAGGCAGTTACAGTGGGGGGGGGTCTCAGGAGGGGGCAGTCAGGGGACAAGGAGCAGGGGGGGTTGGGAGTTCTGAGTGGGGAAGTCGGGGGCGGGAAGTAGGAGGGAGTGGATGGGGGCGGGGCTAGGGCAGGGCGGGGGCGGGGCTAGGGTGGGGCTCCCTGGGTGCACACCCTAATGAAATGTGCTGCGCACACCTATGCAAGTAAGGGAAAGTCCTGCTTGGCTTCTGCAGCTGTGGGCTGGAGCATGCTCAGTGAGCATCGAATCTTTGGGGAATTTAGCTGAGAAACTCCCAAGTCTCTGCTGAGCATGTGTGAACTGAGATTTTTCAGAGGGTTATAAGTTGGCCAAACTTGGGTGAAACTTCATTGGGACAGTAGAAAGCACAGTGCCAAATTTGAAGACCTTTCTGGAAAGCATGGAGGCACTAGACCTTTTCAAAGAAAAGGACTCAAGAATTTTTTTGATGTGCTCAAACAATGTATTTTTCCCTAGCATTGCTCTCCAAAACCATGGCACTGTTTTGGCTGAAATATTCTAAAAAAATTCAGCCCATGGCAGACACTGGCATGGAAAAAAATCTCAGCCCAACGTTTTAAAGTTTGGCAAAGTTACCAGCAACTGAAAATAGGATCTTTAAAAAGGGAAGTGTTGGGGTACTCTTAATAGGCATCACTATCAGCTCTGCCAGTTTCCCCATCTGTAATATAATTATATTGATCTCCTTTGTGAAGTGCTTTGAGATCTACTTATGAAAAGCACTATAGAAGACCTATGTATTATATATTATTATAGTCCATGGGGTACATGTGACTGTCTGGCCTGTATCTGGTGGCTGGGATGCAGAGTGAATGGGAAGCTCATGTTGGGAGAGGAGATGGAGTACAGTAGATAGGCTCAGGGAGGTCCGCATTTCACATCCGTGTATTATAGGTATTTGACAGTTTGCCTGCCAGGGTGTAGAGGGTCAATAAGGTTGTGTTTGATGGGTTGGAAAAGGGGAAGCCAATGTGGCCAATGGCTTAAAGCCACAATCTAGCACTTAGTAGTACAAAAGGTGAGTGTAACCTTTGCAGGGACGTCTCTTGAGAAATACATCATGCGTTTTGCTGTAGTGGCAAAATATACATTACCAGTGAGTGAGTGAGTTGAGTGAGTGAGCATTCATTTTTACAAACAAACAATAAAATCCCTTAAATGTGTAGCACAAATAAACACTAGTGGCCGATTCATTTGTTGATGCTGTTATGTTTTATGTTTTATGATGAGATGTATTTAAAAATGGAACAACCTGATGTATCCAAACATATGTCATTTTGTTACAAGAAGGAAACATCATTGCTCTGGTGGTTTGAGATTGTTTTGTAATAAAGGGATGAACTAAGAAAAATATTTTTCGGTTTGTGCATTACACATGATTTCAATGGAACATGAATAATAACCATGTTGAACATTGTTTGCACAGAAGCTGCATTCAGTAACGATATGTCCAAATTCAAGGCAGGTTTTTTAACAATATAGTGATATAAATGTTAGATGAAACACTAATGAATCTCTTTAAGATACTGGCAGCTGTATTTGATCATATATATAGTCACATTGAAAATCCATATATATAAGTATATATGGATTTTCAATGTGACTGAGTAAAACTCCAGATAGATAAAAATGTACCGAGGCCATATCTGGTGGAATAACAGAAAATTACAGCATGGCTCTCTCAGGCTGTGTTCCTCTTCTACTTGGGAGAAGGGCTATTGTTATGATGGAGGGGAGGGAGGTTGGGCGAAAGCTCATTGAAGCTGGTGGATGAACAACTACCCTTCATTCAGGATAAATGTAGAAAAACAATTGAGCTGCTTTCTAGAATAGATAGCTAAACAATAGGGGCCTCTGCCCAAAACACAGGCCACATGCAAGGATGGAGTAGGAGTTGAGCCATGTAGTCTGAGAGGTATTCCCCAGGGTCTGATGATAAAACATAAGGGGCCGGGGACTGACTGGATTACAGCTGTGTGTGTGTGTATGTGTGTGTGTGAGAGAGAGGGGAAGGGAGAAACACCACAGAAAGTTACAGAGAAGGCAGAAGAAAGCCAAGGGTGGCCAGTGAAGGACTTGTAGTATGACCCTGTGAAAAAGCTGAGAAGACAGAGCTTTTGTGTAAAGTGCTGCCTAGAAAGAGGTTTGGAACTGCAAATAAAGAAACTGTCTCCTGTTGCGTGTTCCTACTGTGTTGAGAGAACTAGAACTTTATGTAAATAAACAGGATTGCATCAAAGAAATACACCTCTACCTCGATATAACGCTGTCCTCGGGAGCCAAAAAATCTTACCACGTTATAGGTGAAACCGCGTTATATCAAACTTGCTTTGATCCTCCGGAGTGTGCAGCGCCCCCCCCCCCCCCCCCCCCCCCCCCTTTACCGCGCTATACCACAATTTCTGTTATATCAGGTCACGTTATATCACGGTAGAGGTGTATGTGACTCTCTCATCAGTTTCTCCTCCTAACAGAAACAACCTGCAAGACCCCAAAATTTGGCTAACCACTCAGTTCAAAAGGGGTAATGCTATTAGACACTGTGTGCATTGAAGTGGGGAAAGTGCACTGTAGTCTATCTTAAACACTGCTCCTCATTTCCATCTGGAACCAAGTTTTCCAACAAAGCCTTGCAAGAGTGTCCCGAAGATATGCTCACAGTGCCCAGAGTCTGCAACCCCCTAGTTATGCTGAGCAGCAATTCCTCATGCAAGCAATCCCATCGACTTTATTGGGACCCCTTGAGTGGGTAAGTGGTATTTGTTGTGAATTTGGGTTGCAGACTCAGGCCCCCGCAGTGTTTTTTGTGCGTTAAACGCAGTGTTTGATTGTATGGAAATCTCTGTGAAATATGTTTAATGGTCTTAGCTAATATGGTTTGGGGGAAGGAAAAGCTTCTACATGATTCAACATGATTGCACCCATTTGGAATTCTCTTCTCAGGGGACTCAGATGCCATGTGCTGAGTGATCTCTTTCTTTCTGGATCTAAGGTTTAAGGGTGTTACTGAAGCATTCTCGTCCATGAGGAGTATTGTCTGTTAAATGTTGACATCAGCTAGTACACTGCTCTTTATAAGTACAATTTCTTTCTTTTCTTCCTCTCCCTTCCTCCCTTGGTAGAATCACACTGACTTTGTTCCAAGGTTTCAAGCAAACTGGTATATAATGTGATAATACACAGGAGATCTGTTGATTTCATTGTAAAGAATTCGGATAAATGGTCTTGCACTTTGCCTTTGACATCCCATGCAGGAAATTCCTCATTGGTCTGTTCAGTGCAATAAACAGACCTCATGCATAGAACCAAATCCTTGCTGAATCCACTTGGTTTGTTCATGCAAAGTTAAGAGTCATAGAATCCTGGATCTAGGGTTTCTAATGCTTCTTTAGAGATTGGAAATGGACTGAGAGATGTACATGGAGAGGATTTATCAAGCGCACCAGAAGCATATTTGATAGATGTGTTGTTCTGGACCAGGATGCCTTCTGAGATGACAGGAGTTGGTATTTTATATCTAATTGATTAGCCTGATGGGATGCTAATCCTTAAACCAAGAAACACTGATCAGATAGAGCAGGTAAATTTTAGTTAGCCCTCTGGGTATTCATTAAGGAGCTCCTAGACGTTTCATAAAACATGCCTTAAGCAGAGCTGTGCGAACTTACTTTATGTGACTCAAGTGGGCTCTACAGTGCATTTGTAATTACAACGAGTTACACCAGAGTCACTTTAGACTTCTCCTTAAGACTACACGAGCAGTTGAGAGAGAGAAAGAAATGTCAAATGGGGCAAAGAGAAACAAGAGCCGGGGAGGACATTGCCTGAGTTAAATTATGCTCATTAATTCAATTTGAGGCAGGAATGTGTGTAAATAAACCGTGGCAGCTGCAGCAGCTCTCATTTCTGCAGGGCTTTGGCAGGAATGCAGGGGCCAATGGACATGAAAACCTGGCTCTCTCTGAGAAATTGTAGGCAGACGGCTTTGCAGCCAGGAGAAGAAACAATCACAGAGATATTTACTGAAAAGATGTAATCATTTTAAGCAGATTTGAAAACTGTGCTGAGTGCCAAACATGTAGAACTGGAGGCAAAATTAGAGTGGACTAGAACTAAATTATTGAAAAACATTGGGCTTACCTGATTTCCCCTATATTACAAGCATAGTTCAAGTTCCAAATGGCTATATGGTACGCGAACTATAATCTTTTAACAATGTCCTCTGATGGTGTCATATACAGCCCCCAGCTAAAACCTCTCCAGCACATTATCAACAATCTACAACCTATCCTAGAAAATGATCCCTCACGCTCACAGACCTTGGGAGACAGGCCAGTCCTTGCTTACAGACAGCCCCCCAACCTGAAGCAAATACTCACCAGTAACTACTCACCACACCACAGAAACACTAACCCAGGAACCAATCCCTGTAGCAAACCTCGTTGCCTACTCTGTCCCCATATCTACCCTAGTGATGCCATCAGAGGACCCAACCACATCAGCCACACCATCAGGGGCTCATTCACCTGCACGTCTACTAATGTTGTATATGCCATCATGTGCCAGCAATGCCCCTCTGCCATATACATTGGCCAAACAAGACAGTCCCTACGTAAAAGAATAAATGGACACAAATTGGACATCAGGAATGGTAACATACAAAAGCCAGTAGGAGAACACTTCAATCTTCCTGGACATTCTAGAACAGATTTAAAAGTAGCCATACTTGAACAAAAAACCTTCAGAAACAGACTTCAAAGAGAAACAGCAGAACTAAAATTCATTTGCAAATTTAACACCATTAATTTGGGCTTGAATAGGGACTGGGAGTGGCTGGCTCATTACAAAAGCAGCTTTGCCTCTCCTGGAATTGACACCTCCTCATCAATTATTGGGAGTGGACTACATCCACCCTGATCGAATTGGCCCTGTCAAAATTGGTTCTCCACTTGTGAGGTAACTCCCTTCTCTTCATGTGTCATTATATAATGCCTGCATCTGTAATTTTCACTCCATGCATCTGAAGAAGTGGTTTTTTACCCATGAAAGCTTATGGCCAAATAAATCTGTTAGTCTTTAAGGTGCCACCAGACTTCTTGTTTTTGTGGATACAGACTAACATGGCTACCCCCTGATACAGTACACAACAGAGAGTTTACTAGTCCTTGAGAAACTTCAGTGACAAACTTGTCATATGTTTCTTTTTTCCTGGGATCTGACTGAATGGGTCAAAACTCAGAGCAAGTTGCCTAGAGTTCTGATATTTCATTTCTCACTCTCCCTTTTTAAGCTATTGTTTATATCCAGTTTCTTTTCTCCTTTCAGCCCAGCTTCCCTTCCACACTACTAACAGTACCTAATGGGAGATTTAGCAATAGAATAATTGCAAGGTCTGTGCACTCCTGCTGTCTTTCAATATCTGCCTCTGGGTCAGTAGCCTCTGGCTGGCTTTACCAATCTCGGAGAACTTGAATTTTAATAATTCTTTACTCTGTTCTTCACTGGCGAGAGAGTTCCTTCCTCTGAGCAGCAGTGCAATGAGACTTCTCAAATTCAGCAGCTGATCTCACACTTATGCGGATACAACCTTTAACCAGCCCAAATCATCAGATGTTCTGTATGAGCCACATATGGTGCAGAAGTTTTTAGAAAATTTTTAAAGAAACATTTTTATTAGGCATGGGGTTTGTAGCTGTCTGCCTGTAAAGACAGATGCCTTTGTTACCAGAAGTCCAACTGCACAGGGCTCAGAGAGAGATGGAGGTGACTAATATGTTTCACAAACCTCTAAAAATGAGCAAAAATAGCTTTTCCACACATCATAATGGCCTGATTTTAAGGTCTAATGTCTGGAAACCTTTCAGAGCTGTGTGTCCTGTTGGAAGGATGGGACTCTCCCCACTCTAATGGTTTAAGTCTCCAATTTCTAGTTCTGCATGGTCATGAGATCACAAATGAGTAATATGCGATCCTGTACCGGGGGAGGTATTAAATCTGTCTCGGGTGCAAGACTGAATATTACCCATTTGGGTCTCAGGCCGGTATAAATTTGCATGCACAACCTTAACTCTGCCTTTATGTATATGCCTTATGATATAGTCTGTAACTTGATCACATACTACCTCTCAAATAAATTGTAATGTCATACCATTTCTTCTACAATCAACCTTGGATGCAGTGTAATACCTTAGATTAATGCCTTACAGTGCTATTTACTGCACTATATGCCAGACAAGGAATCCCTTGACATCTTGTAGATGAAAAATACATGGTAACATTAATATACAACATACCACAGATTAAATATTACAATATAGGACAATGGTGAAAATTTGCTGTCATTTTAAGGCCACCTAAACTTGCAGTTGAATTAGCTTTGTAGTTAACTGCATCATCCCATGAATGTAAAGAAATTATGCAGTACAGATGTGCTGCCTAAATTATTAAAATGCATACCTTAGAGAGAAGAGAATATTTAATATAAGATGTCTAACTCAGTAAAGATATATTGGACCATTCTGACAATGAGAATAATGTAAATAGACAAGAATGAAAAAAGTCACAAGAGGCAACACTTGAATCTCAGGTTGTAGAAAACTGCATAGTGTGGTGTATCATCTGAGAAATGGTGTATGATCACATAATAAAAGATGGCATGGAAATACTGGCAGCAGACTTCCTCTATCACAAATTCAGGGCCTGGTCCTGCACTGCTCTCCATGGACCTCATTGCAAAATCAGAGCTAGCATATTCTCTCTCTCCAGTTCTGACATATTCCTGGACAACCAGCACTACTTTCCCATCCTCTTTGATTCCCCTACCCACAAATTCAGTCATCTCTGCCACCTTTGACTCCCACACCCTTACAGTGCAATGCAGGTTCTTACCAACTTTTCATGAGAAGAGTGACAGGATCTGATGCTTCCTCCATCCCTTCTTAACACCTTTTACTCTTCTCTCCTGTCAGCAACATTGAGGTTTCTCACCCACTCTCCTCTAGTCCTTCCACGTGTCCCAGAAGCCTTTACTGTCTCCTCACCTTCCTTGCCTCCACTCTCATCCGCTCCCTGGCTCTCCTCCTTAGCCTATCACTTTCCTCTGACTCCTTCCTCTCATAATGCAGGCAAGCTTTGGTGTCCCCATCTTCATGAATGGATTCGTGGCCCCACCTCCCTCTCAAACTACTGTCCCATCTCCATTCTTCCCTTCATCTCTTAGGAAATGTTTAAAGCCTTTTTTTTTTTTTTTTTTTTTTTACAAGTTGCTCTCTTCCAACTCCGTCCTGGATTACTTCAATCTAATTCCACACTCTCCACTCCACTGCTCTCTCCCTACTCTCCAAAGACCTCCTCCTGGCCAAATCTCAGTGCCCCCACTCCATCCTTCTTGACTTCTGTGCCATTTTTGACACTGTTAATCATACTCTCCTTGAAATCATGCCATACCTTGGCTTTTATGCCTTCTTCCTCTCTTGGTTTCATCGTCTCTCTGATCACTCCCTCAGTGTCCTTTTGGTGGGTCCCACTCCTCTTCCTCTCCCACTCCTCTATAAGGGGCTCTCAAACCCCTATATTCGGCTCCTCCTCTTCACTCTTCACATCGTCTCCATGCATGATCTCATCCACTCACATGGTTTCAACTGCCATCTTTATGCCAATGTCTCACAAATCTACTACTCCATTCCTGACTGGTCTCCATTCCTGAGTCCCACCTCTTGGCCTGTCTCTCTGAGGCTTCCTCCTGAATGTATCGCTGTCAGCATGAACTCAACATGGCCCAAACTGAACTCATAACCTCTGCTCTTGAGCTGTCTCCTCTCCCATTATCATATGTCACTATTGGTAACACCACTATCCTGCTGCTCACGCAGGCTTGTAACCAGGAGGTTGTCATTGACTCTTTCCTTTCCTTTGCCCTGTATGTTGTGACTGTGTCAAAAATCTTGTCATTTTTTCCTCCTAAACTTTTCTAAAATCTGACCTCTCCCCACACACACAGCCACAACCTTTGTTATCTCACACCTGGAATGTGGTAGCCCTCCTGCTTGGTCTTCTTGATGCTCACATCTCCCCTTCCAGTCATTACAAATGTGGCTGTTAAGTTCACCGCCCACCCCCCTCTTTTGAATTTTCAGCTGCAACAAGTTCAAGGCCCTTCACAAAACTGCCATTCTCTGCTTATCTTCGCTTGTCTCATACCATGCCCCTTCTGCTTTGCAAGGGATGCCAGTCTCAGTTACCTTTACTATTTATATTACAGTAGGTCCTGGGGGCCCCAGCTGAGCACACAACCCCATTATACTACCTGAGGCAGCACACACAGTGAGACATACTCCCTGCCTTGAGGAGCTTACACTCTGATTAGATTTCAGAGTAGCAGCCGTGTTAGTCTGTATCCGCAAAAAGAACAGGAGTACTTGTGGCACGTGAGAGACATCGTACCTGCATGCTGTATCTTTGGGGGAACATTCTGTATGAAGTGTATGTATCACTGTGAGCCAGGTATTGTATGTAGGACTGTGTTCTACTCCATGGGGGAGAGTTACCACAGCTCCTTTGGGAACTAAAACAGCGGGAGGTTGACCAGGGTGAGTCACTGAATGTAAACACCTCCAAAGAGGTACCATCCCCAGGGGAGGCTAACATATCCTGGTTCAAACTTGATATCCAGAGACTAGGAAAACAAAGAAAGGGTTTGCGGCTTAAGAAGAGTGCATTTAAACTGTTTCAGAGCCTTTTTTTCTGATTCAGCGAACAGACAGGACCTTCTGTCCAAGGAGACCCCAACCCTAGCGGAAGGGTTGAAAAGACTTTGGCTTACTAGTGCCCCATGAGACTGATGAGTGACTCCTGGTATGTTTAATGTATGTTTAAATCTGATTATTGGGTTTTTTTTTTTGTTTTCTCTGAAATGCTTTTGCCTTAAGAATAAACATACTTGCATAGAAAGAGCTATGTGGTAACTTGTAGATACTGGTAATACACTGTCCATAGCACTCAGAGAGAAAGCGAAGCATAGGTACTGGCCTTTAGACTGACTGGCTTGCTGGGGATATCGCAGTATAAGGCAGGGAGCTGTGCAAACTTAAAACCCCAGGCAGGAGCGGGAGAGACATGGGATCCAAAAAACTTAAGTGGGTGCTCTTAAGGGACCACAGCGGGAGAATACAGGTGCAGTGATCCTAAATCTGTGACAGCTAATTGAGGTGATTTGTCCAAGGTCCCAAGGCAGGACAGTAGAAGACCAGAAAAAAGAACTGAGGTCTTCTGATTCCCAGTCCAGTGCTCAGTCCACTAGACAATACTGCCTCCCAGTCTGTTGATTATCTTCTTAGATTATGAGCTGTTTGGGGGCAGGAGCTGTCTTACTCTGTTTGGAAGCATATAGCACATTGTGGGCACTGCTCTAATACTGTAATTATAATAACAATAATGCATATCCACAAGGGGCCAGAGTTAAGATGTATAACCTTAACTTTGTCATTTTTGAATTTGAGTGTTTAACTGTGAAACTTTTAATTTATTTTTAATAGTAAATGTAAATACAAATTTCATATTTGCATATGATACATAGTTGGATATTTGGTGCAAATATTCGTTTTGCACACTACATTGACTGCAGTCACATATATAAAATAGGCATGCAACTGCATATGACCCCAGGTGTCTCACTTTTTAACAATCTTGTCCATATAATTTATCAACTTTTATTTATTTATTTAGTACATTTTATATATATAGTGGAGTGGAAAGTACATCAAAAGGGTTAAGAATCCATAAAAGAGATTATGGATCAAATGCTTACAAAGAGGAAGGGGGAAATCAAGACTGGATAATGCTGTGAGATTTCTTGGAACCGAATGCTGCCAGCTGCTGTTCTAATCCCATCAATTTAAACAAGTGCGCAGTGGGACTGAGACAGTCGTCTCTGCAAGTTCAGTATTAAATGAGGTACTTTTGAAACTGGCATGCAGTATTGTGTCATCCTCTTGATGAAGTGGCCCGCAGTGCGCATCCCTACGCATCTGTAACCACTCAGGAATGCCTAGAAAGTTTTCCAAATGATTATTAACCACACAAGCAAAAAAGTCAAAAAGAAAAGATACTGTTGTGGGTTTTTGTACTGAATCAGCTTTCAGTCCAGAAGCTAGTAAATACCTTTTGAGGAGAGCATTTTTCTCTGATTAAGCACTTTTTTTGGATTTTATTTTTAATCCCTGTTAGTACCATTTCATTGGCTACCCGTTTGCATGTAATGTCTCCACTGCATGTCTGAGATCATGCCTTTTTATAGACGGGGTGTTAAGTTAAGCACTGTAGCAGGACAAGCAGCATACAGTACCCCTTGTGCACCCATATGAATGCCTGTAGCCGGAAGGTGAAGAAGACACTGCTGTGGGTAGTAAAAGCAAGAAAAATAAGGGGCATCCGTCAATATGCCTTTCAGCTTTAGGGTAACAAGTTGGAATCCAGATCCAGGGGACAGCAACGACCGTCTGGCAGCCATTCAGTGGCTTATGTGAAATACATTAATGGGCATATACACATTAATATTACTTTCCACGTCTATAGCCCCCTCTAGCTAAGAATCTGAGTGGATTTTACAGCCCTTAGCCTCATAATATTCACCAGGAGGCCCCAGTGGCAATTGTGCCACTGCACCCTACAGTGCATCAGCCACAAAGCACAGTTGTGACATTAGGGGTGGGACTTGGCCTCATTAGCCCCCACTTGCTCCCCAGACAGTTTTAAAATCAAGCTAGCTGTCACCTGATGGACCTTTCTAACATACAAGTGTGCAGTCAAGAATGTGTTTGTATCACTTACATTACAGTCATAGTAATTGTATGGATTTTTACTCTCTGGGGCGGGGACTGTCTGTAATTGGTCTTGCACGGTTCCAAACATATTGTCCGTGTTTAGTGGTAGTAATAGGATTTAAGCCTACAAAAGCAAATGGATTCAGAGTCAGGGACTGACCTTAACTCGCTCTCGTAGGCCCAATGATTTGTGGTAATATTGGACTAGATGTACAAAGGTAGTTAGGCATGTAAAGATGCAGAGAGGCCCGTACTGGATTTGCAAAAGCACTTAAGTGGGTTAGGCACCTAACTCTGTGACATACCCAGGGTACAGTCCAGACTAGTGAGTAGCTGTGTCCACTTGCCCTCTAACCTGGGGTGCCCTTTACTCTCCCTTGCTGCTGTAGCCTCCAATCCTGGATTGCTCACAAACAGCATCCAGCACGTAAGTCACTCCCAGCTATGTCTGTGTGTGAACTGCAGACAGACAGACAGACATTGGCTATTACCAGCCTTGTTTATATTGCAGGGTGACCCCAACACACACCCCAGTCCTGGATTTTCCCCCAGAAACATATATCCCGTACTATCCAACCTTCTCCTGGGCAATACAAGCTGAAGCTTATATAAAGCCCCTCATTTAATTAATAGAAATGATATGCACACGTCCTGTTACCCCAAATGGAGTTTCCCAGACACTTCAGTTCAAACACACTGGATTAGATACAAAAATAAAACAAATTTATTAACTACACAGAGAGAGATTTTAAGTGAGTACAAGTAATGAGGAAATCAGAAATAGTTACAAGTAAAATAAAGATAAAACTTAACTCATGCCTAATTTAAACTCTGTTAAATTCAAAGTAAGGTTTTCTTACCACATGCTTTATCAGATTACTGGCCGAACACTTAGGTCTGGGCCCCTCCCCCAGTCCAACGCTGCGTCCTTTGTCCTTCAGGTGTCATGGATGCGGTGGGCAGAGAGAATGAGAGAGATGTTCTTGGTGTGTCTCCCTTTTTACAGTCCTCTCCCCCCCTTTGAGAAGCATTTCCAGCTGGCAGCATGGCGACAGGCAGTCTGTGCGGATGGGATCTCCATGCTGTTTCTTTGCTAAAATGTAGATTTTTTCACCCGTGCCCCCTTTCCTGCCAAAGAATGGCCATTTAGCAGGTAATGGTCCATTGGCCTTGTTTACACCTGGCTGAGGTGTCAGCTTGCGCTTTGTCTCTGAGGAACTGGTTTGGCCACTTCTCAGACTTGGAACATGTGTTAGTAACACCATACAGTGGAATCTTATAACTTAACATACAATGTTGCCACACATATTTTACCTAGACAATACTGACCCGCAAATTATGAATTTTCAAATGAAACCTCACAAGGCATAATTTTAACAAAGATTGTTACAATAGTGTGCAAGAGGTGAATACAGGGGTACAGTCCCTCACACTAATTTACAGCGACTTTCAATGGGAGTTAAGTGTCTAACCTTGTTAGGTACTTTTTAAAATCCCACTGGGGCCTAAATACCTTTAGGAATCTGGCTGTAGTCCTATGTCAGGGCAAAACATTTTTCATGACCCAGCAGTTGCTGCTTTAAAAATATGCTCATTCTGTGTTAATCATCTCCCCCTCATTTACTCCAACCTCCTCCTCTCTGGTATCCCTAATTCTCAAATCATTCTCCTTCAATCTTCCCAAGATGCAGCAGATAAAATGATCTTCCCATCCTATTGATCAGACAACGCTTCTTTTCAGATCCCTCCATAAGCTTCTCCTTGCACACTGCATCCAGTTCGATGTTCCCAACTTTCACAAATGTACTGAAAGAAATGGGAATTTGGCCTCTGTTGCAGAAGCTCTTGCGAAATTGCAATAAAATCCTGCCTTCTCATGATTTGGAAAAAGAGAGAGCCCACACATTGCCCTGTAGCATAAGCAAAATTGTACTGAGCTGCAAGCCAAAACACTGTTAGTTGTAGCCCCATCTCTTCCACTGACTCCTAATAATATTTCTGTGCTCTTCTCAGCTTTTATTAACCACTGCTACTTAGGAGAGGGAACACATTTTACACATAAGGTAACTGAGAGGTTGCACAAGATAACTTTAAGCAAAGCTGGGAATAGAAACCAGGTTTCTAATACAACAGCCCCAAATTTCAGCTCTTTGTCATACTGCCATTCAGAAGGAATGTGCCAAATTACAATGCTGGTGTAACCCACACTAACACATATAGATCTGTGTCAACCTCTAGTGGCTAGAACACATCAGGGTTAAGACTGTATTCCTGCTTCCATGCTAACATACCTTAAACTCAAGTCATCGAGGGTTTGCTTTTTCCATCTTTTTCTAGAGGTCTTAGATTCGCCCCTCCCCCCCACAAATGATCCACACATGTTGTGTTTATAGTTCGGTATGCTAATTGTAACCATTAGTTTATGCTTTACTCCTGGATGCAGGAATAGAAACAAGAAGGTGTTTGACAGTACTGAAGAACATTCTGATTAAACAATGCAATAAGAACTATACGATATCAATAGAGCATGTATTAAATGGATTAAGAACTGACTAAGAGACCTTAAAAATAGTTCTCAATGCGGAATCATCATTGAATGAGGGTGTTTCTGGTTGGGCTCCAGAGGGGTCAGTACTAGGCCGATGCTATGCAATATTTTCATCAATGATATGGTACTAAACAACATGATTGCTCAAATTTGCAGATGAAACAAAAATTGGCAGAATGGTAAAAATTATGAAGATGGGGTAGTCACAATGATCTGGGTGACTTGATATGCAGGCCCCATTCAAACAAAATGGATTTTAATACGGACAAGTGCAATGTCATACATTTAGGAAAAAGGAATACAGACCATTCGAATAGAGTGGGGGACTATATCCTACGACATAAACAACTGAACATAAGAGCCCAATGTGATGGTGTGGCAATAACAGGACTAATGTGATCCTTGGATGTATAAATGGGAGTAGTGAGCAGAAGTAGAGAGATGATTTTACCTGTATTATATGGCACTGATGAAATTGATACTGGAATACTGCATCCACTTTTGGAGTCTGCATTTTTAAAAGGATTTTAACATTTGAAAAATTGGAGAGGGTGCAGAAAAGAGCCACAAAAGTGATTTGAGGGCTGTAAAAAAATGCTTTACATTACAGTGAGAGACCTAAAGAGCCCGATCGGTTTAACTTCTCAGAAAGAAGATTGATGGGTGACTTGATTATAGTGAGTAAGTACCTTCAAGGGGAGAAGATTATAGTGAATAAGTACCTTCAAGGGGAGAAGATACTGCTAAAGGGCTCTTTAGCAGAGAAAGGCATAACAAGAACCAATGGCTGAAAGTTAAAGCCAGACGAATTCCAGTTCGAAATTTGACACAACTCTTTAACTGTGAGGGTGATTAACAAACTATCAGGGGAAGTGGTGGATTCTCTTGATGTCTTCAAATCAAGACTGGTTGCCTTTCTGAAAGATGTGCTTTAGCCAGATACAAGTTTTTGGGCTCAGTACAGAGGTAACTGAGTGAAATGCTACTAGTGTAGTTTGGCTGTAAACCAAGTTTAGCCAACCCAGGGAGGATCACCTCAGCATCAAGGTGATCCTATTAACACACAAAAAGAACAGGAGTACTTGTGGCACCTTAGAGACTAACAAATTTATTAGAGCATAAGCATATATGCATCCGAAGAAGTGGGTTGTAGCCCACGAAAGCTTATGCTCTAATAAATTTGTTAGTCTCTAAGGTGCCACAAGTACTCCTGTTCTTTTTGCGGATACAGACTAACACGGCTGCTACTCTGAAACCTATTAACACACAGTTCATGTGGCTCTTACTTCACACACCTTCCCTGCTGCTGGTGTAGTGGCAAGGAGGGAGCAGAAAAGGGAGTGTGATCGTGATGCCCCTACATCATGCTGGCCCTGAAAAGCATTTTCAACCCCTGTCGCTGTTAAAGGCAAGAGTAAGTTGGAGCAGCCATCAGGTGTGGGCGTGCATGTGCGTGGGTGGGGGCGGGTGGGGGAGTGTTCAGCCATGCATAGAACAGCACAAGAATCAGAACAGTGCAAAGCAGAATGTTCATTAACCTTTGTTGCACCCCCTGATTGACATACTGCACATTTTGGCCAGGCCCTGTATCTGAAGAGTTGAAAGGTTAGGTGACACACTGACACTGCTCTAGCACCCATTAATTATTTGAAATGTTAGCACTGTGCAGTCCTTGTTTCTGGCAAATGGCCTATATGATTACATTCAAGAACAGAGACATTTTTGGGTTCTGTGGAAACGGAAGATGCAGCACTCTGTGTCACATAAAACCTACCCAGCGGATGGCTTGAAAATTGGTTTAAAAAATTGCTCCCAGGTTAAAACTTCGTTTGCCAAGTCACGGCCTGGAGGGAAGTTTTACAGCAGAAGTATGAACTCTAGAATATAGGGGTTTGACATGAGAAAAGACCCTTGCATTCTATGATGTGCTGTGTGTTCTGTCACTCAACAGATTGTGGAATTTGTCTTTTTATTCCAGGTTTTAAAACCTCTTCTTCATTTTGTCATGCCTGGTCCTGGGTGGATGAACAAGGAAAGAGAGCAAGTGCAAGGAGCCTTTGTCTCTTTTCCCCACCCCCAGACAGGGCTGGTGCAACCCCTAGGCAAACTAGGCGGCCGCCTAGGGCGCCAAGATTTGGGGTCGCCGCTGCCAATCAAGACGCTGGCTGCAGATCGCAGACTGTAGGAAGGACATATATGATAAGAACCACGCTCCTAGTGAATTGCTCTCCTGCCATTTAGAAAGCCAGCGAAGTCCTTTGATTGTGAATCAATAATTGTACAGATATTGCTGTGTTGGTAGGTATATTACAGTAATAGCTCCTCTGTCTTGTAGATTGCACAGCAGCCAGAAGGAGAGTGGAGCAGCTTGCGGTGGGAAGTGTAAGACCCCCGCTGGGGCTGAGCTGTGCTGTCCGTGCGGTGCAGGCCGGGGCCGGCTGGCACATGGCATGCTTGGAGAGCGGGCTGCAGGATTTCCAGGCAGAGGCCCTGCTCCCTGGGGAGAGAAGGGAGGGACGCTGCGGCTGGCAGCTCTGTGGGCTCTCTCGCGTGGAGGGGCGACTAAGCCGCTTTAACCCACCGCCACCTCCCTGCGCCCCAGCTTTCTACCCTCCCAACCCTGCTTTGGCGTGAGGGCCGCGCACTCTGCCTCACAGTCCTGCCTGCCCTACCCCCAGTGCCGGAGCGAGAGCCCAGCATTCAACTCCCCAGCCCGGGCGCAGGACGGACTCGTGAAGGCAAAGCAGGCGACACACTCCCATTGCCCTGTTGCAATTGCACTTGGCCCGCTGCTGCATGCCAGGGACTGGAGAGGAGAGCGCCCATTTCACCTTGCGGCTCTTTGAATCCTACCCCGCCTGCCGCCCCCTGGCCAAACCCAGATTGTGCCCTCTCCCACCTCCACACCCAAACCCGGTCTGCTTCCCTTCCCCTCCCCAGCCAAACCCAATCCTCCCAGTGACCAAACCCGGTCTGCTCCCCTTGCACTCCTCAGCCAAACCCTAACCCCCACTGACCAAACCCAGTCTGCTTCCCTTCCCCACCAAACCCGATCCCCCAGTATGACGGAGTATCCGCCATTCCAATTTTATAAAAACAACAAGGAGTCCGGTGGCACCTTAAAGACTAACAGATTTATTTAGGCATAAGCTTTCGTGGGTAAAAAACCACTTCTTCAGATGCACGGAGTGAAAATTATATGAAGGCATTATATAATGACACATGAAGAGAAGGGAGTTACCTCACAAGTGGAGAACCAGTGTTGACAGGGCCAATTCGATCAGGGTGGATGTAGTCCACTCCCAATAATAGATGAGGAGGTGTCAATTCCAGGAGAGGCAAAGCTGCTTCTGTTAGAGCCAGCCACTCCCAGTCCCTATGGTGTTAAGTTTGCAAATGAATTTTAGTTCTACTGTTTCTCTTTGATGTCTGTTTCTGAAGTTTTTTTGTTCAAGATTAGTGACTTTTAAATCTGTTATAGAATGTCCAGGGAGGTTGAAGTGTTCATCTACTGGCTTTTGTATGTTACCATTCCTGATGTCCAATTTGTGTCCATTTATTTCTTTACGTAGGGGCTATCCGGTTTGGCCAATGTACATGGCAGAGGGTCATTGCTGGCACATGATGGCACATATAACATTAGTAGACGTGCAGGTGAATGAGCCCTTGATGGTGTGGCTCATGTGGTTGGGTCCTCTGATGGTGTTGCCAGAGTAGATATGGGGTCCAATAACGTGTATTAATTCTAACGAACAATGCCATATTATGCAGTATTCATTTTTGAAAGTTTATAATAAGCAATGCTCCAGAGGGAGGGGGAAGGAGAGGGGGCGCAAAATATCCTTGCACCAGCCCTGCCCCCAGATGCCCCTCTGTAAGGCCAACAACAATCTACACAGGGTTCAATAGCTCCAAGCCACACCAGCTTCCTGAATGGGGAAGTGAGGGCAGGGACACGCCCACTGAGGCCAGCAGAGTTAGGCAGCCATGAGAAGAATGCACGTTGCACCCATTTAAAGTGCTACCACTCCAGCAGGTTTTCACTTGGCGGCTCAGGAAGAATCCCATGACAGCCAGGCTCCCCCTGCAGCCTGGCCTCCCTACCATTCAGTACACAGACCCTGGCTTAAAAGGCATTATCCCGTATAAGTAAAAATTGTTGGTGTTAATGCTTTGGCACAAACTCCTGCCCTTGTTGGTTGGAGCTGTGTGAGGGCAGAGGAGTGGCTCAGGGTGGGTAGGTATCTGCCAGGAAAACAATACTATGTCTCTGAAAATGAGCTCTTCTCCACCCCAGCTAGAGTGTGCTACTGACTTCAGCATGTATTGTCATTGCTATAGCTATCATCATCTGTTTAGGCTGGGATTTTCAAAGGTGCCTGAGGGAATTAGGCACCCAACTCCTTTTGAATGTTCCAGCCTTATTTCTGATTTTCAATAGAGCCTAAGTGATTTGGAAGCACATGTTCTATTGACTTTCAGTGGGACTTGTGCTCCTAAGTTGTGTAGGTGTTTTTGAAAATTCCACCATGTGTTCACTAGCTGACAGCAGGGCCGGCTCCAGACACCAGCCGACCAAGCACGTGCTTGGGGCGGCACCTTGGGGCAGGGCGGCGCTCGGGTTTTTATTTATTTATTTATTGGTTCGTTGGGGCAGTGCTGGAGGGGTTTTTTTTGTTTCCACGTTGCGGCGCTTAGGGTGGTGGGGCTTTGGGTGGCACGGCGCTGCGGGGGCGGGGGCTGGCGCGGCGCGGCCCTCGGAGGCAGGTGGGGGCTTGGCGCTCGGACGGGGGCGGGGGCTTGGCGCGGCGCTGGGGAGCGGGGGCTGGCGCGGCGCTTGGAGGGGGCGGGGGCTTGGCGCGGCGCTCGGAGGGGGCGCGGGGGTTGGCGCGGCACAGCGCTCGGAGGGGGCGGGGCTTCGGACAGCGCGGAGCTTGGAGGGGGCGGGGCTTCGGCGGCTCGGCGCTCGTGGGCGGGGCTTTGGGCGGCATGGTGCTCGGGGGCGGGGATTTTGGCAGCGCTGGGGCAGGGGTACAGCGGCGCGGCGCTTGCATGGGGGGCGGTGCCCCCTCTTTTTTGCCTGGGGCGGCAAAAAAGTTAGAGCCGGCCCTGGCTGGCAGACCTTGTCCCCTTGGAACTGTAGCATGTTAGCAGGCCTGATACCCAGATCCCCCTCTGAGAACCCTATTGGATGCTACATTAGGAATCAGGGTAATGTGCTGTGGGGAAGAGGTGCCCTGCACTTCCTCATTAGCACACCCATGCAGCAAGGAACTGCATCTGGCCATTAATTTGTATATTTTAAAGGTATATGTACATTACCTTGAATAATTACCTTGCTGCTGATTTAAAATGTAGTGATTCTCTGAATAAGGACTTTAAAAATAGCTTCATGGGGCCCTAGTTTATTGTTTCTCAGTGACTCCATATCAAATGTGCTCTATTTACAAGTAAAAATGTTTTGTCTAATTGCTTGTTCCGCAACTTCAACCTCAGATCTTTAGCCATACTGGATTCTTTTTGTCTCATGCATCATCTCCAATAGCCCTCACTCAGCTAAGGTGTATCATACATGTAGTTAAGGTGCATTTGAGCAGTTCACCTCTCTGCATCTCCGAATATGGATTCTGCAACAGGACTTTAACTAATAATTCTGCTGATGATGCACGCATTAGAACAGAATCCAGCTTACTTTCTAATAGATGTGTTGGCACTATAGTGCTAATAGGGGCAAAGTACATACTCACATTTGCAACCAAAGCTGCATTTTGGGCATTTTCCTGAACCACTTAAGTCTAGTGGAGGTTTGCCATTGATTTCAATGAGCACGGCATCAAATCCTTTAAGATGTGCTTTCTGTCAGATAATGGTTGCAAGATGGTACTGTATTGTGCTACTTCTGTTAATTTTTTGTTTTTACTTGTAAAATTTTAACTCTTACATTGTAATTAGTTATGATTTAGTGTATATTTTTCATCTACAATTGTCAGACATCATCTTATCTTCCTCCAAGAGCTTTTGCTCTGACTGCAACCATATTTTTCAGCTTCATTTAACTCTGAAAATAATCTACATCAGAGTCGATAGAAATCAATTATCTTCCTTTTAAAAAATAAAAAGGATTTTTAAAATTTAAATTAGATCTTTATTTAAATTAAATATAGGCTTATATACCTATTTAAAGTTGAAATTGAAAACCACTGTTAATGCCTAAACTTATCATAATCCATTAACGTCATTTAAATTATATACAAAATAATATTAAGCCGTTCATGTTTGCTGCTAAGTTTTAAAAAAAGTCAAACCTTGAACTAGTGGAAATCACTGCTAAGCACCTGGAACCAGAGTTTGTTGAAGTGCTAAACCAGCTACTGACAGCAATACCCTCTTGTGCAGTTGCAGAGAGAATATTTTCTTCACTTCAGCTTATTGAACTAGTTCAGTTCAATTACTACTTCATTCAAAGTTGAGACACCAATTGGGAGTTGAAAAAAGCAAGAAAGCCTGTTTTCTTCTTCCAATCTATGAATAAAAATTATATATGAGAGGGTGAGATCTACTAGTTTTAAAATCTTGAAGGAAAATGATGACCAGAAGCAATCAGTTGAATTCATGAATTACACATAATACTTCCTTTTTAATAAACCGGTTAGTTTTATTGTTTTCGTACATTTTTGATCAACTTTTTTCTTATGTATCCAGTACTTTTAAGGAAGATTTTTTTAATTTTTTTTAAAATGCTGGCTTTGTGCATTTTTAATTGAATTTGAATTTCCAGCCAAATAGCACTTGACCACAAATCACAAGTAAAAAATTGTGTGCAGTGTAGTCGTAGCTGTTTCGGTCCCAGGATATTAGAGAGGCAAGGTACATGAGGTAATATCTTTTATTGAACCAACTTCTGTTGGTGAGAGAGACAAGTCTTCCAGCTACACAGAGCTCTTCCTCAGATCTGGGAAAGGTACTCAGAGTGTCACAGCTAAATACAAGGTCAAACAGATAAATAGTTAGCACATATTCCAAGGGACCATTCAAGATGAAGTGCCCCGTTAACATCCATGAGTTACAGACTGTTGTAATAAACCATAAATCCAGTAAACAAAGGGGGCGCCTTCATAGTCCTAAACTGTGATAATGATATTAACAAGACCAACTTCCAACTCTCCAACATCATCTACTATAAAGAACTCAAAAAAGACCCCACACCACAACTTACCCAGGAATTTAGAATATCATCAAATCCTTCCCCAAACAGCTCTAAAAGAAACTCTACGAACTCATCCCCCAT
Organism: Terrapene triunguis; assembly: GCF_002925995.2. NCBI lineage: Eukaryota > Metazoa > Chordata > Testudines > Emydidae > Terrapene > Terrapene triunguis. The sequence continues at coordinate 2,828,024 of NW_020664490.1, read as the reverse complement.
GAGCCCACCCCAAGGACCTTCTACATGCTTCCCAAGATATACAAACAAGGGAACCCAGGCACACCCATCATATCTAGCCACAGCACTCTCAATGAAGGAATATTGGGACACATAAAAACTGTCTATCAGGAGTAAGGCCCTGCAGCTGTGCCAGCTCAGTACTCCTGACACCCTAACGAGCCAGCTAGGCTGCCTGATGTCAGCCCTGCCTAATTAGCTGAGGAAGTTAGCAGGCCAGTTCTTCAGCGCAGCAGCAGCAGCAGCTGCTAGTTGACTGCTCAACGCAGACACTTACGGACTCTCTGCCTTCCTGTGCTCATCTCTCACCAAGCCCTGCTCCTGCTCTTCTCCTACACAGCTCTAGCCCTGATCCTCCCTGCACCAGCCTTGTTCCCATCCTCAAGTGCAGCAGAAGCAGTAGCTCATTGGCTGCTCAGTGCACATGCCTACGGACTCTGTCTCCCTGTGCTCATCTCTCACCAAGCCCTGCTCCTGCTCTTCTGCCTCAGAACCAGCTCTGCTAATCCAGATCCCGGCCTTGGCTCTGATTTCTGACTCCATTTCTGTCTCAATAAGCCAGTTCCCTGTCTTTGGATCTGGCATTCGGACTCTGACTCCAGTTCTGACCTTCAGCCCTACTTCCTGGTTCTGGGCCTGTCTCAACCCTGGCTTTGGCATTCAGACTCAAACCACTAGGCCTAACTCCTGCTCCGACCACTAGGCCTGATCACCTATGACCCAGTCTCCTGATACTATCCTCAAACCACTCCTCACCCAAAGGGTCAGCTTCCTCCAGAACACAACCAACTTCCTCCACAAACTCCATGATATTAACAACCTCCCTTAGAACATCATCCTTGCCACCATGGATTTCACTTCCCTATATACCAACATCCCTCACGATGTCAACATAGCTGCCTGCCTCAAATGTTTACAAGACAATGGCCAACCTTCAGATATCCACTCCAAACACATTGCCAAACTCATCCTTTCATCCTCACCCATAACAATGTTACATTCAACAACGAACACCTTGTCCAAACCAGGGAAACAGCCATGGGTACTAGGATGGCTCCCCAATACACCAACCTCTTCATGGGCCACCGTGAAGAAGAATTTCTGGACAAGTGTGTGCCGGGTTGTCACCCCTGGGGTGCAGTTTGGGAGCCGTGGGAACCGCTCTGCCCCTTTAACCTCCCATCTGGGCTGGCCTTTCCTACACTTCTCTGTTGGTGACTCACAGCCTCTTCAGGCCCTGTGGTCACCCAACACGACAGCAGGTGGCTCCACACACCCAAACTGAGCTGCCTGAGTGCCTTATTCAAAGACAGGCAGGAGACAACAGTCATTTTCCCAGCTCCTCCACCCTGTACCCTTGCTGGAGTATAAACCCAAAATTGTACCGTCTTGCACTACACAGGGGTCTGTACCATGTAAAGTTCGACCTCCCCTCGATGTGGGAAGGATATGCACAATACACTTGTATTAACTAAGCTGAGATTTTTCCCTAGACACTTCAGTCAAAGGCACACTGGTTTAGATACAGCAAAAACAAGTTTATTAACTACAAAAAGATTTTAAGTGATTATAAGTGATAACAAACAGATCAAAGCAGATTATCTAGTAAATAAACAAAACTGAAAACTAAGCCTAAAATACTAGAAAGACTGGATATGAATTAGCAATTTCTAATCCTGATTGATGGTACAAGCAGGCAAGCAGATTCTCAAGGCACAAGCTGCACTTGCTTTGCAGCTTGGGCTCCCGACCCCTTTTCCAAGTCCTTTTCCTTCAGAGCTTCTCTCAGGTTTTGAGTTGTGGGGGAGTGAAGAACAACAAATGATGTCCCTCCCTGCCTTATTTAGCTTTTTCCATATGGCGGGAACCCTGTGTTTCAAACTTGGTTCCCAGACCAGTTTGTGGAAAAATACAAGATACCCAAAATGGAGTCCAAAGTCATGTGGTCTGGTCACATGCCCTTGCAGAGCCATAGCAGCCATTACTTACAGGCTGGCCGAAACATTTACAGGAAGGCTAAGCTATTCCACAGCCCGTTGTCTTTGTTGATGAGCCATTAGCACTGTCTGGCTTCTTCAGCATTGTACCTGAAAGACTAGCTGTGGGTGTTTTCCAGAGTAAGCCCATTTGAAATACAGCTCCATAGTGAATATTTATAACTTCAGATACAAAAATGATACATGCATACAGATAGGCTAATCATATTTGGCAAATCATATCTTTTCCATAGACACCTTACATGACCCATCTTGTACAAAATGCACCATAATTGTGCCATAATCATATCATAATAATATTACTATGACGAAAATGGGGTGTAGTGTTACAAAGTGCACCATAAATCCAATGATATAACTGAGATACATCAATAACATTTGAATCCTCTAGACGGACGACCAAGGGCAGGTCTACACTTAAAACGTTGCAGCAGCGTGCTTGTACCGGTGCAGCTGTGCTGCTGTAGCACTTCAGTGAAGACACTGCTATACCAATGGGAGAGCTTCTCCCATCAGCGTAGTTAATCCACCTCTGCGAGAAGCGGTAGTTATGTCGATGGAAGAAGCCTTCCTGTCGACATAGCACTGTCTACACCGGGGGTTAGGTTGGTATAACTGCATCGCTCAGGGGTGCAGGTTTTTCACTCACCTGGCCTTAAACTCCCTCATAGATTTCCACCACAACTTCAACAGCCATCACCCGTCCATTCAACTCTCTCCGGAACACTCTGACACTAGCATCAGCTTCCTGGACACCACAATCAGCTTGAACAACTTTTCAATACAGAAATAACCCGCCCTCTCACCGCACAGCCCTAGTTGTCAGCTAACATTCCATACTGGAAGCCATAGGAGGTATCCACAAACAACTACAACCCATACTCGATGGGGACCCCACCCTGAAAGAAATCTTTCCTGAACCCTCTCTTCTGGCCTTCAAACTATCCCCCAACCTCTCAAGCTCATCATTAGAAGCTAGTTCCCCACAGACCAGGATACACCAATTCAAAGTGGCATCAGACTCTGCCAGAACAACAGATGCAAAACCTACGGACATATCTCCTCTGCTATAACGATCAGTACCCCCCCACCACACATCTTTCGACATCCATGGGTCCCACACACGCCTATCACAACATGTGGTATACCTCAGCCAGTGCACTAGGAGTGTGTCTACACAGCAGTTAGACACCCACATCTGGCCTGTGTCAGCTGACTCAGGTTCACAGGGCTCAGGCTCCAGGGCTGTTTCATTGCTGTGTAGACTTCCGGTCTTGGGCTGCAACCCGAGCTCTGGGACCCTCCCACCTCACAGGGTCCTAGAGCCTGGGCTCCAGCCAAAGCCAGAAGTCTACACAGCAATGAAATAGCCACAGGACCGTAGCCCTGTGAGCCCGAGTTGGCTGGCACAGACATGGGTGTCTAGCTGCTGTGTAACATATTCTAAATGCCACAATAACAATTATGTGGGTGAAACTAGACAGTCACTCTCAAATGAACTCACACAGGAAAATGATAAAACATAAAAATACCATATCACTTGTGAGTGAACACTTTTCACAAAGCGATCACTCTATTTCTGACCTATCAGTCCTTATGCTGAAAGGAAGCCTGCCCAACACTTTCCTACGACTACAGGGGTCAGTTCATCTTGTATGGTCCCTTAAAACATGTCATAACAACTATCTGTTTGACCTTCTATTTAGCTGTGACACTCTGAGTACCGTTCCCAGACCTAAGGAGGAGCTCTGTATAGCTCAAAACCCTGTCTCTCTCACCAACAAAGTTGGTCTAATAAAAATATTAGTTTATCCATCTTTTCTCGCTAAGTAAAAAATTAATCATTGAGTACAGAAGAAATGCATCATTCACCATTTTCAAACATAATAAAAATGTAAATATTATGAATAAACATCTGTTAAGCTATATAAGTGTTTAAATAAATGGGTGTCGATAGTGCCTCCTCTTCATTACCATAAAGAAGCACCACATTTAGTGTAAAGGCTATATTTAATTGCAAATCAAAATGTTTTCATAATAAAAATCAACCTTCCTTTAGGAAAATAACTAAAAAGTTCAAAGGCAAAACATGATTAAATCACTTTGATTTAAATCAGTACACCCTAGTCTACATTAATTTTGTGTTACTCTTTCCGCAAGAATCTTCTCGGAAAAAACATCATATGCTTAGTTTTATCATTTTTTCTTTGAAAAACCTGAGAATATTTTCAAATGTACTTAGAAAATGATCACGCTTCTACTAAAAAAAATTATCCCAGAACCTTATTTCTGCCTGATGCTACTGCAGGCAAAATATAATTAAAGTCATCTGAAGACTCTTGTTATAACTATCCTCTGTATACATGCAAAGAACTGACAATGAAAGGATTTAACTGGTATATTTTAAAAGGACACAGGCCTATTGATTGCTTCGCAGCTAACCCATTCAGCTCCATACCATCTCCTACTATGTAACTTTCCAGAAACTTTTGTATTGTCTAATACATACCTCATTCCAAAATGGAAAAAAAATCAAAACAAAGCACAAAACAAAACCCACGCACTAAAAAAATTAAGATCTAGTGCATTAAGGTCAGGGAATAGCTGAGAGTCTCTACCATTGCAAGGAAGCTTCTGCACAGGTATTTTACTGATTCATCCATAATAAGGGACTTTTAAGTTAAAGGGTACAAAGTTTATCTAGCAAATAAAAAGTGAATTGAAACCAGCTTATAGCGAGCTTTGATACAATGAAACTGCTGGCCTTGGTGACCTCTTGAGGTCCCTTCCAGCCCTACATTTCTATGATTCTATGAATGTGTTAACCTCCAGTTATGCATTAAGACCAAATAATCAGGCTTTACCTAAGTGAGGCAAGGGTGGACTGGGAAAGTGAAATCTACCCTTCAACCCATGACTTGTCTAATTACATGACTCTGCTGCAATAGAATCATAGAATCCTAGTTGGGGTTGGTCCTGCTTTGAGCAGGGGGTTGCACTAGATGACCTCCTGAAGTCTCTTCCCAACCCTAATCTTCTATGATTCATAGGGTTAGGAGGGACCACAAGGATCATCTAGTCTAACCCCCTGCCAAGATGCAGGGCTTGTGTCTGAAGTGGCTAGGGCTCCAGTACAGCCTTCCTCTCCACCCCACCTGCCTCCCTCCCCAGGCACTGCTTTTAGCCTTTGGTCTGTAATGGCAGCCAGACTTCCTACACACGATAGACGCAATCCTGCAAGTCAGTGAGAGTTGAGGAGGCTCAGCACCTTGAAGACTCGGGCCCCATTTATGCAGGGTTGGCCCAATTCTGAAAGGTGCTGAGCAACTCCTGTGTGGTGCAATGGCAGTTCAGAGCATGCAGCACTTTCCTGGATCAGGTCCGTGGTATTAGGGCCCTGGGATTTATCTAGGCAGAGATACTGTGGCTTTAACCGAAGCTTACCCCCATTGTCACCCTCCACACTGGCCTATGTAGGGCTGTTGCAGAGACGTTTAAACAGGGATACAGAGACCCTGCCTGCACAACTGTTACACTGGCACTGCACATCTCTGTGGAAGCCCTCTGCAAATGAATGAATTTCACCCATAAGTGAACTTGTTCTAGAAGGGAGAATTGAGTCCACTTTAAGTGATTCTATTCTGAAGTATTACAAATGGATTGTAATAACAATACTTATCACATCTATAGTGCTTTCCAGCTGTGGATTTCAAAGTCCTTTATGCCCTGTTTGTCCCCAAGCAAAATGGAAAGCATCAGGTCTCCATTTCCCTGGAATCCTATTCTTGGAGTGTCCGTGTGATTGTTTCTGACAGTGAAAGAGTTAACTAGTAAACCCTCAGGAAACAACTGCCTCAACATTTTCAAAATTATAAGAAATAATTATTGGGATGCTGAGGAAAATAACTTCTTACTTGTGAAAAATAAGCCTTCTAATAGAAATAATTGAGTCCTGTGGCAAATTTGAAGTGTGCAGTCAGGTTTGTTTAATTTTGATCTTTAAAAACATTTCCCTTTCTACCTCTCAACTGTCTGACATAGAAACCAGAGATGACTCTGAAAGAAAAAAAGTGACAAAGGACCAAAAAGCAGGACAAGTGAGACTAAAATGGATAAGAATGAATTATTTAAATGTCTGTATCATTTTTTAAAATAGCTTTGAAGGGCGGTTGTTTTTAAGTATTTTTTTATTGCTGTTTAAGTCAAGGAGGAGAAAAACAAAGACTTTTTAATAGAAAATCAGGACTATTTGTGAAAACAAATATATTTTGCATGTTAAGCCTTTGCAACTGGAATTCAGGATTTCCAGGATGCACTATGCTAGTGTTTTATTTTTTATGTTATGGAGTAAATAGATACTCTTTGTACTGCCACAGAAGACAAGGGAATTTTAGGGGGTATTACTGGCATTTATTTTCAGTTAAACAACTGATAAGGTTTCACAACCAAGCTTGCTGGTTAAGCCAAAGAGTCATGGTACAATGAGCGAAAAAAGCTGCTTGGCTTGAAAACTAGTTCAAAATGGGATGCAGCTAGTGTCTGCAAATGATCATTTCTTTTGCTGGAAATAGGTTGCCAGTGGTATACTCTAGGGGAACACACTTTTTAATAATACATACATACATAATTTGGATGAGAATATCAGATGTAAGATCATGTTCATCGTTAGCTGATGATACCAAGGCTGGAGGTACAGAATGGCAAATACTTCAGAATTTATGCAGTCATATTCAGAGGGATTTGGGGGTTTTTAAGTGATTGGGTTATTAAGTCGAAAGTGCACTTTAATGCAAACAGATGTAAAACAATAAGTCTAGTGGCAACCATGAAAAAATAGAGAGTACAGAAATGGAGCAGTCATGAAGTTCACTGAACAGGAATAAGATTGTGGGTTACTGTATGCATTTGAAACCATCAGCCCAGTATAGCTCTGCAGTTAAAAAATAAATAAATAATACCAGGAAACCTCAACAGAGGGACAAAATCCAATACAAATCAAAGGAAGTGATGTTATTATTGAACAATGCATTGCTGGATCGTAGAACTGGATGAAAGAAGATAACAGTGGGGTTCCCAGGGACTCATTCCACTATGATTACAGAAACAACAAATTCTGGGTAGCCAGTGGTGAGTGATTGAAAATGGGAGCTGTCTCTAGGATTCTGTGTTGCGAGAGATGTGTAGTCCTTCGTTTTCAGTATGTTGGGGCTGAATGAGAAGCTGGGGACTTGTAAGCCATTTTTGTTAACAAGGGGATGGAGCTGAGGCAGTCGTAAAGGCTTGTGACTGAGGAAACTGTGAGCAATGGAGAAGTCCTCAAGAGACCTTTGAGAGTTAGAGGCTGAAGTGCCTGGATACTGACAGAGACTTTCTCAAAGTAATAATATAACTGAGTTACTACATGGATCCTGAAGGAACCAAGATATGGAAGGTGTGAAATATTCCTTTCCCTGGACAATGCATTTTGGGCAGGTACATACTCAGGGCGACTAGCCCCTCCCACCACTTACACCCCCAGAGCTGCACTACTTTTAGCGCAAACTAGCTTGATTAGAGCTTGCGCACATATGTCTCCTCGACCTGGAATTTACACCTCCAGCTGGAAGTGTAGCCAAACCCTCACGTTCTCTCGCACACATATACACACGCACTCTCTCTAAATAAATATAAACTAGCTAAGCTATGTCTCCTACATCTGTGAAAGAAGAAAGTGTGCATTAATGATTAGAGAGAGTGTTATTTTTATGTCTCTTTGTAAATACTTGGGAGACTACACTTCCTGGATAGATACAAAGTTATTAAGGACTGTGCTGTGTCTGGCCTGGCCCGGGTGTGCAAGGTGAGAGAGAGTGCAAGTAGCCTTCCACAGTCTTGCATACCTATGCAAGAAAGAGCCACAGTCCGCATCCTTGCCCACCCAGAGCCCAAAAAAAGAGGCTTGGAAAGTAAGAGCTTCACAAGCATAACTAGACTTTCCAGATAGGTTGGAGTAAAGGCTTGGCTCTGTCCCTCTTCTATATCAGCGGCTGGACTGAAGTGGAGAGCACATGCTGCATCCTTTCAAAGGGTACAAACCCTGCTCCTCTGCACTCCCCCAGCACTCTTGGAGACATTCTGCTTCCCTCAGGATTGAAGCAACTGGAATGAATCCAGAAGGTGCAGCTGGTGTAGAGCCCCATCCAACTGACTACTGTGGCCGTGGCTTTATAAACCACAAGAGACAATGAATAGTGGGAATTTCCCTACTTACTGCCTGCAATAAAGCACTTTGGAGAAGTTTGAAGATTATATAACAATAAAGCAAAGAGGTGGGCCCTATGTATGCTATATGTACAATTGTTTTTATGCAACCTGGTCGTGATGCTCTCATCTGACCCAGTTGCAACAAATGCTGTTGAGTTACGTCCACTTAACAGCATTTTACAGGTGCTGTCTATGTTTGTGGGGCATCCAAACCTACCATGCTTCCGAAATGTGCATGTATAAGTGCCTTCTGGGAAAATTTGGGCAGCTATCCTATAATGCCTCAACAGGGGATAGGGTCACTGAGAACATGTACATAGAGCAGGAGCTGCATGTGGGACAGTGCACTCTGGGACTGTTGTACCCAAGGAAAGAGGATCAACCACCCCAGTACCCAGACACGATTGGGGGTCTCATCCACATATCAAAATAGCAGTGTTATGACTTGGTTAAAAGAAGACACCTAGATGCCAGGCCAAGTCTTTGGACAAAGTGGTACGGTGATTAGCTACCATGGTTATTAACTGAGTATTAGTAATGTGTTGGGGAGATACAAAAAATGTTAAGAGTCAACCATGTCACTAACTGGTTACAAACTTAGTTAAAATTTATACTGTAGAAAGGGTAAAAAGAGGACTTGTTGGGCCAAACAGACATTTAGGGTTCTAATTTTAATCCAGGTTAGGTACCCACTGTCAGGTATTTAGAGGTATAAGTAATCTTATTCATGCCCACAATTCAATTGTAGGTGCAAATTTTGCAGATACACAGTGTGCTTGCAAACAGGATCCTCCTCTTCTGACAATTTGTCTGTTTTTGACGTTAGATCTCGATCCTGCAGCCAATAAAAACAGTAGGAAATCTACCATTGTCTCCAGTGGGAGAAAGCTCAGTCCATTGGGTCTTTATACCACTGATCATTTCTCCTCTTTTGTTTAGCTAATAAGAATTCTACAAACATGTTTCTTACAAAAATATATTTTCCGGAAATTATGTTCCTCTCTGAGCTATTTACTATATTGCTATTGTTTTCTGCCAAATCCTGCTCGCTCCACTCATGGGAGCAGTCCCATTGTAGTCAGTAGGACTGACAGTGAGTAAGACAAGCAGGACTTGGCCCAAAGAGCATGGCTGTTTTGTGGCATTTACAAGGGTGTGTAGGAACAATGCAGGCTATTTACAGGCATGTGTTTGTAAAATGGGTGTATTGATGTGTTACATTAAATAATTGTTATAGACAATTTAATCCATTCAGAAATCTTGCAAAGTTAATGGCACCAAAAGAAGCACTGAAACTTTACTTATTTCCACTTTACTAAGCCAAGTATTCTGGGACTGTGTATCTTGTAACTTTACACCTGGGGATGGGAGCAGTGTTGCAGCAAATGCTCTTCATATCAAGTTGTAGATAAGGGTGTCACTGGAGCCTTATGCCCCTATAGGTGTCTTGTAACGGCCTTTCACGGCAGCTGTTCCATTTTAAGGATGAGTGCACACAACAAATTCCAGACATCCCATGGCTGATGCAGTTGCTGAATGGTGAGTTTAGGCTTCACTTGGTACAGGCCTCAAGAGGGCTGAGCTGGAGCTGTCATGGCTTATTGTTCAGGCTACAAGCTCCAAATAAAGAAAACATTTCAAATACCAGTTGTCACTGTTGTTTAGCTAAAGGGAAATAAACATTCAGAGAGTGAATTTTTAGACTAGTTTTATCCCTGTTCAGTTTGCTTTTAAATTTCATTTAACCATTTTAGTGAGATCATGTGCTTGAAAACATGAAGAACCAAATAATTTTTTAGACCTTTTACCACCTTAACAACAAAACAAAAGAACTCTTTAATTCACTAGACAGAAATGTCATGAATATTCACTATTTGTTAGGAACATATTGAGATATACACCTTAATGAAACATTTGCAAATATATTTACTAAAGTCATATGAGCCTGAATCTACTCTCTAATTATTATAAGAAAATAAACTTAATGGTTTTTTCCCCCAAAGAATACTTTCCATAAGTTAATGTGTTCATATTAGTAATTCATATGTTTAATAGTACAATTCATTTTTGAATGAAATATGGATCACTGATTAAAAGTTATTCATTGTATAACAGAGATTAAGTACACTTTATTTTGTACTAAAACTCAGTTAAAATTCAGAGTTAGGCTAATATGACTTTAGAAACTAGAATGACGCCTAGTAAAACATTTTCTCATGGTAATCTTTTACTGTTTATTATACAGCTGTATTTGTTTATAGAAATTCTTGTATGGTTGATACCTCTAAGGCCGGAGGATTTTTTAAAAATAAAGTTTTCTAGGGACAAAACAAAAGCCTTCTGAACATTACCCAAAAAAACAAAAAGAAAGGGTTGGAATGTCTGGAATGACTATCACGTATGCTGGTGGAGTAGTGGAGGTATACACTACTAATAGTATTGTATATCACACTATAATTACAGAACCATTTGCAGCATATAACTATAATTGAGAAAAACCTAAGTAACATGACAAAATATCACCCTCTGCTTGAACCATAGAGTTGTTTAGGAAGTTAACGTGTGAATTTTTTTCCCATATGGACATGTTTTTCAGGGAGTTGTACCCCCAACCCCCTTCCAATCATAAATCTTCATGATTCAGGCAGCTACTTTAGAAGTGTGTCCAAAATGTGTTGCTCTATGACCAAATGGTAGTGTAGCCCTCCCAAGAGAAAGAACACATTGTTTTTGGAGTTTTAAATAGAGCTAAAGGTTTAGTTGTAACTAGCCCAGCTATTAAATTACTGCCCCAACTGTGTTAAGAAATTTACTGGGTGTGTGAGCATAGTGGGAATCTATACTTAGAAAAATTAGGGCTAAATAAAGCTATTTCCAAATAGTGGTACCAAACTACAATTTAATAGGAACAATCAGAATCAGAATTTTATTTATAAAGTACTCCCCATTTACTGCCAAGTTGCGTGGGATACTGTTCATTAGTATAATACACACACACACCATATGTTTTAACTTTATTTATACACACAGGAATATATATGTTCATGTAGTGGTGACTATCACCATAATATCTGAGCACCTCCCAAGAGATAATAAGCAAACTCACAGGAGACCAGTGGTTTAATTGTCTAATTTTCCTCCCTACTTCCTCCTGAGGCAGTTTAGGGATATAATTATTTTTAACGATAATTTACTTCCTTCTCCCTCTCTCTTCTCCTGCTGTTTCTTCTGTTTTCCCTCTCTCTCTCTCTCTCTCTTTCCTTGCATGTGCTTCTTTTTCCTTCTGTTTTAGTTGTGTCTGTGGAAACTGTAATCTGAAGAAGTTAATTTTACACTTCACTCTGAAAGATGTGAGATTTGTGATCATTCTAATTTTCTCCAGCAATGAGTTTCAAAGATGTGGTCCATTGGACAAGAAAGCCTTGTCTCCTATTAAGAATTTCACCCTTGAAGTCAACAGCTTCATTGTTCCTGAGGGAGGGATGTAGCCAAGAAAGTAGTATGCCTGCCCTGGTCATCATATCAAATGCTCCTGATAGATCCCAGAGGATGTATATAGAAGTCCTGCCTGTTTATGGACAAGAAAAAGCCATCTATCCAAGCTATCCATGCTGAATCTGTTCCTTGACCTGATCTGAAAGCCAACTGGGAGGGATTCCAGATATTGACAGTGGTGAGGTGTGGGCAGTTCTTCATTAGCTTCTCAAGGAACTTGCTCAAAAGAGGGAGGTTTGATACTAGGCAGTTGTTTAAAAGGTCTGCTAGATCCCTAGGTGGGTTTTTGGTGGAACTATGTAGTGCTTTAGAGAGAGACAGCAGGCTCCCCTTCACAAAGGTTAGGTTGACAATCTGTGTCAGCAGGGGTGCTTGTTGCTCAGAGGCAGGGTGACCAGATGTACCGATTTTATAGGGACAGTCCCGATTTTTGGGTCTTTTTCTTATATAGGCTCCTATTACCCCCCCCACACCCTGTCCCGATTTTTCACACTTGCTGTCTGGTCATCCTACTCAGAGGCATCTTTCCTCAGCCATAATGGACAAGAGTTTGGATCACAGGTGGTGACTTGAATGTTTTTCAGAACTTTCAGAGTGTCTTGTACCACGCATATGCCGAATCTGTGAGGTGGGGTGTATTCCCTCATGGGCTTAGTGTAAACTGCTGCTATCCAGAGGAGACTTCCCATATGTGCATAATCTTCTCTGAGAAATATGTTACCTGTTCCCTAACATGGTGCAGAACTGGTTTCTTGAGTGATGAGGAGTTTGGGTTAACAAATCAATGTATAGTCCAGAAAATTTATGTAGGATGGGATTTAACTATTCTGACAGCTAATGAGAAGGAGGATCTCTTAACATCTAATATGGCTGCAGGGTAACATTTAAGGAAATCTTTGTTTATCTGCATCTGTTTGTATTTTCTGCCAATGATACTCCAGTTTCCTTTCTTCCCACTTCATCTGGGGGGGGGAGGTAGGGAGACTGATGCATGGAGAGGGGAGAGAAGAGCACATTTAGGACCTAGAGTGTCCGTAATAGTGGCCAGATGTGTGATTGTAACGTTTCACCACAACTACTTCTCCCTGGCCTGTGGGTTGGTTAAGATTTACATTGCTCTGGAATTCAGCTGTGTCCTTGTGAAGTTGGGTTCTGCTATCATCTTGCAGGAGGTATTAACTGACTAGCATCCACTTCTGTGCCAAGGATCCTGTCAGGATGTAATGAGCTAAGAGGGCAGCCTGCAGATCTCTTTTGCAGGACCCGTGGTCGATCGGAGATTCGGTGTCAGCGATGTTATCTGCATAGATGTTGAAGTTCGTCAGAGTTCAAGCTTTGGGGAACCCACCCCCATGTCTGTCAGCACGTCTGTCAGCTCTTCTGGGAAGCATTTGCTGCCTGGAGGACTGCTGAGTAGCAGGAATTAGCAGCTAAGATGGATACACTTGAAGGATTCTGCTTTTCCAAGGGAACCTCTTCTTTGTCTCTGGCTGGATGGGAGTAAGGTCGCTACTCCATCATCAGTTTTGTGCATTCTGCGGGGGGGTGTATGCAATATACCTAGAAAGAAAAGGTGGGCTAGCAATGGGCCTGTGGTTTCTCATCAGGTTGCAGATGATGAATTGCTTGTGGACCAGGGACCTAGTATTGAACAGCAGGTGTTTGGGATCAGGTTAGGGGCTGTGTGAAGGAAGGTTATAGGCTGAGCGTGCTGAGTGGATGTAGCTATCTTGTGATTTTCTTTCTGGGTCCAAGATGACATTTCTGATGTTTCATTCTTCTTGTTAGTACACTGGGATTGAGGGTGACTGATGCTGGGAGGCTGCTTTACATGGAATGTATCAGGGTGCTAAATATCCAGGGAGCAGCATAATTGCTGCCGTCTGTGGACTCTTTATACAAAGTTCTGGGAAAAGATGCAGCTGGTGGAGGTCAGCTTTTCAGTATTGAAAGGCGATGATGGAAAGCAGGTGGCGTTTCCCTCTCTCCCCCCCCTCCATTCTTCTTTCCTCACTCCCTCTTCTTCCCCCTCTTTTTAATTCTTCTTGCTTATTTGTATTAGAGTAGTGTCTACAAGTCCAAAGTGAGATCAGGCCCTGTTGTGATAGGCACTGTTCAAACATAGTTAGAGACAGTCCCTCCTTATAGTCTAAATAGACAAGACAGACAAATTGTGGACGGGGAAACAGAAGCCCGGAGAGGTGAAGTGACTTGTCCAAGGTGACACAGTATGGCAGTGGCACAATCAGGAATAGCACTCTGGTCTCCTGACTCCCTGTCCAGTCAGGGCCGGCTCCAGGCACCAGCTTACCAAGCAGGTGCTTGGGGCGGCCACTTCGGAGAGGGGCGGCGCGTCCAGCTGTTCGGCGGCAATTTGGCGGACGGTCCCTCACTCCTGCTTGGAGCGAAGGACCTCCCGCCGAATTGCCGCCGCAGATCGCGATCGCGGCTTTTTTGTTCGTTTGTTTGTTTTTTGTTTTTGTTTTTTTGTTTGGCTGCTTGGGGCGGCCAAAACCCTGGAGCCGGCCCTGTGTCCAGTGCCCTGTAGGCTATACCTCTTTAACTTCCCTCTGTTCTTGACAGTTCCCAGACCTGAATGGGGAAGAATGTTTTTAATTTCTATCACTCCCTTGTGAAGCAGTGGGAGGTGCCTTGCTGCTGCCTGTGCCAGGAGTGGGGACTTGGTGGCGGGGAGGGGGTTCCAGCTGCTTAAAGCCTGGCCTCCTGCAGGGCAGCAGCAGGGAAGGTGCTGAGGGGGTGGGGGTCTGCGTATAGATGGATAGGTAGAATATAATGTGAAGAATTATATTATTGCTTAAGTTTTAGGCTATGTCTACACTACAGACCTTGCAGTGGAACAGCTGTGCAGCTGCAGCTGCGCCACTATATGGTCTCCATGTAGCCACACTATGCCGATGTGGGAAAGCTCTCCCGTCAGCATAATTAAACCACCCCCAATGAGCGGTGGTAGCTATATCGGCGGGAAAGCGTCTCCCACCAACATAGCGCGGTCCATACAAGTGCTTCTGTCAGTGAAACTTAGGTCAGTCAGGGGGGTATTTTTCCACATGCCTGACTGACAAAAGTTTTGTTGACAAAAGTGCTAGTGTAGACATAGCCTTAGAAACTGATCCTGCACACGTTCATAAGAGGAATCTCGTTGGGCCAAATCCTGAAAGGTGCTGAGCCCCCTCAGTTCCCATAAAAATCCAGTGGGAAATGCAGATGCTAGACAGCAGACAGAATGTGGCCCATTGACATCAACGGGATGATATGCATATCGTGCATGAGTAACGGTCTCTACAGAATCAGGGCCCCAGTGTGTTAACGACGCCGATGACAATAGCACAGACACTTCGCTTTTGAAAACTGGCTGTTCATATTTTTGTATAAAAGCAGTATTAAAGTGATGGACTTCCATAAATGTTGATATCCCCAAATATTAATATATTAGCATTAATTGAGCGTATAATAATAATGGAAAACCGATTTGAATCATGACCTTTAGAATCATTTGAACCGTCTGCTTTATGTCAAATTTTGCCGTTTAGAAAGTGCTAATTCATGTTAAGTTCGCATGAGAGACTTGTTTAATGAGCAGATTAAATGGATGATTATATGTCCTTTAAAAATGTTTTTGTGGAAGGGCTTCATGATGCCACTCTCTTATTTGGCACAGCAACACAGAGCAGTCTTTTTTAATTACCCCTGCAGGGTCACTGGGACCCAAGCTGTTTGCTTCATTAAACCCTGATGGCGCCTTTGGAGCAACTCCCTCTAAACTGTGCTGTCACAATTGTATCTAAATTAGCATCTGAGTGACCCTCTTTTCACTCTTTCCAAACCCCAGCTGACAGGGATTGGCAAAAGATGCTAATTGGTTGGGCCTGGCTAGGAACAATGGACTTGCCAAGATAACAAAAGGACTAATGTTTCTTTCAATATGCATCCAGATTCACATAAGTACCTCTTTTAATTACTAAGAATTATTGTAATGCCCAGTCAATGGAATAATTGACCCTCAACAGCAAAAGCTTATTATGTAATAAATAATGGCACAGGCCTTGTCAGAGTAGCAGGTACTGAGGTGATTTGCTGGACTGAAAAAAGATTTTCTCAGTGAGGGTTCTGTGATGTACCAAGGCATCCCAGCAGGAGTCCAGTCGAGGGGACTAATTTGAGTTTAACTGGGAGGAAATGCGCTGAAAGCTTTTAGAATTATCCACAGAATGACAAAGCAGGAAATAAAAGGGATTGAGTTAGTAGCTTGGCAGCTTACAAATAGAGGTTCTGTCATTTGTATAGTAGACAGTGCTGTTAGTTTAGTTGTACTGGAGATTTTTTTTTTAAGTTTTTATTTGTGTAAGTGAAAATGTGTGTGTGGAGGGGTGGGGAGTGTTACTGGTGACATTCTTCACTTTATATACATTTGTCTCTTCCCTACACCGACCTCCTGAGATCTCACATTTTATTACTGTAAATTATTAATTGTAGGAATTCTGAGTCATTAACATAAATAAAATTTCCACTAACCTCAGTTTAAAGAAACTAATCCCAAACTATTTTATGTTATCTATTCTAATATTTACATTTTCTTTTGACTCATTTCCCAAGAGAGGTTGCGGGCATGAGAGGTAAATTCTGTTCAGTTGCACTGCTGTCCAACTGGTGTTAGTTACTCAGTTAATGTCAGTGGAGTTTCTTGGGGACCAGACTTTGGCCCATAACCTGCACATTTTACTCAATATCTATAAAGAAAATATAGTGTACAACAGAGTAGTTATACCAATACTCAGTCTAGACCCTGGGAATAGTCTAGTGACTATTGGCAGATATATATGGAAAACATACAGACATGGAAAATCCCTTCCCCTCCCCCTCCTGATCATGCAAACAAGCTATGCATACAGCATATCCCCAGGGGAAATGTGTTTGCAGTTTCATTTATAATAGAGCTCTCATCCCTGAAGGTCAGGATCCTGCAGGTTTGGCTTGAGGTGTGTTGGCAGAGCGATGTGGAGAACCCTGTGCAGCGCCTGCCAAGCTGTTCTTGGATCTAATCAGTGCTTTTTAGTCCCTCATTTTCATGGTCACTAAAGTCAGACCTGCAAAAAAAAAAAAAAAAAAAAAAAGCAAAAAGAAAAAAAAAATATTGATGTGGGTTAGGTGAAATAAGAATAACATTAATTTCTCTCTTGTTTATAAGGTCACCAGAAAGACCTGAAGGATTTATTTTCTTGCACTGAATTTCATTTCATTCCATCCATTATTCTCCGTCATGAGGGCATTAATTGCAAAGATACCATACATCAGTGTGCTGTAAGAATGTTAACGTTATTATTTTTGCTCAGCCTTTTGTACAATATACTTGTCCTTGTTCTGTCTAAGGGAGTAGCACATTGGTAGATATTTTAAGTGGATATTTTCTATTTTGCATGGTTTTTAACAAGAACTGTGGCCATCCAACAGAGATTTAGCATAGCAGGGGAAATACTTGAGTAATTTGCTGATAAGCTGGGCATGAATGGAGAGAAAATGTTATAGATTAATTTCACATAAGTCATCTTAAACTCTTTCCATTTAAATTTGCTCTGTTCCCGGGTGCCACTCTTAGAAATATTCTGAATTTGGTCAGGTTTCCAGAGAGCTCGAGCTCAGCATGTCTGAGGATGAATTCTCTGTAACTAGCCCAAGCCTTTTCTTTTTAAGTTCTCTTTGTTTCCCTCTGAGGAGCCATTCATAGGAAGAAAGGCTTTCACCACAGCAGCACACATGGTATGGGGAGCTGATTGCACTTTTTGTCACATGATCACATGTGGTTATTTTCTTACCTATGAATCAAGTTTCAGTCCTGCTTTTAAGATGTCACCAGGCCCCAGTGAAGCCCTGCAGATTTGTGCGATGTGACCCAAGTTTCTGACCTAATACCGTATGTATCTTACAAGTTTTCAGAGAGACCTTGTGGGACACATCATGGTTGGGGATCTAGACACGGCCAAGTAGCCCAGAGGGAGTCAGGGGGCAAAACCCCTAGAAGCGCTTGCATTTTAAGCACTTAATAGGCACTAGGAAGTGAAAATGTTCTTATATTTTTGCAGTTAGGTATTTTAGCCTGCATGAACAATGGTATCTCTATTTCTCCTCTCTCCCTTCATGGCAGCCCTCTCACCTTCTTTCTCTCCTCTTCCCCATTGTCTGTACTCCATCTTCTTGTCATCCCGCCCATTCCTCCCTGATCTGCATCCTCCTGACTCCATCACATTCACTTTTGCTCCCTGTTCCTTCATTTTTCATGGTTCTTCTACACCCACCTCATTCATTCCTGTCTCCCTCTTGGCTGTGTCCGACTCCTTTTCCCTCTTCACTGGGAGAGGGAGGTGGGGGTGCGGGGCATACCCAAGCCTCGCCCATAAACCAAACCCCACCCATCTGATGCCAAATGAGGTGTCACTTACAATAGGTAATGGAGAGCTATATTGTGAACTGTGTCTTTCTTCTTGTGGGCTCTATAGGCAGTGACATCAGCTGATCATGGTCTCTCTTTCATGTGTGACTGTAAGGGAGGGCCCTAGAGCATCAAGAGATGAAAGAAGTTAAAGAAGATGGTGAGATGGAAAAGCTATGAATTTTTTTACATCTATTTTCTTCATAAAGGACAATGGGAAAATTATTATTCCAAGGGCATTTTTCATGAAAATTAGTGTGTGACCATAACAAATCTTGAAATGTCTAAGAAGGAAATCAGGAGACACTTACGAAGTTCAAGTTTAGTAAATCACCAGGACATTGAGATAGTGGAGATATTGACAAGGTGGTACAATATGAGTTTGATTTTTTAAAAGCACTACACAGTAGCCTAACTCTGCTCCCAGTGAAGTCAATGGTAAAACTGCCAGTGACTTCAATGGGAGAAGAATTAGACCAATGCTGAGAAACTTTTGAAAATCCTACCCTATGCTTTTTAAAACAGCAAGTGTTCTTGAAAAGTTTAGTCATTAATGTAATGCCTGTAATTACAAAAGGAGCTCAGGTAGAGCCCCAGAATTAGACACCAGTGAATCTAACCTCAGTTCTTAGGGAAACAGATCGAGGGCCAAATTATGCTATTAGTTACACCTGTGAAAATCCAGAATAACTCCATTGGCTTTCCTGAAATATTCCAGATATACATTGGCATAACTGAGAGAAAAATTTGATCATCGAGATATAAGTACGGGCAGAATGGGTGGGTAATTAGCTAAGTTCAATATAAGTCAAATCAACATGGCTTTGGTAAGGGAAACTCTCTAAACTATTGAGTTCTTGAAAAAGTTAATGGAAGGTCAAGGTGACCCGGCTGGCACAAATTCCTTGGATATTCCTAAAGCTTTTGAAAAGGACCTTCATAGAGCACTATTACAGAAAATAAATAGCCATGTGATGCAGGACAAAGTCCTCGTATGAATTAAAAAGTGCTCAAGTAATTGGAAACAAAGGGAGCAGGAGGAGATGAGGTCAAGGAAGTGGGCCTGAGCACAACAGTTTAGTGCTTTATAGGTAAGGCTGAGAGCTTGGGATGAAGGATAAAAATGTAGAAGAAAAAAAGGGGGGGGCGAGCCAATGCAGAGGTTTAAGAAGTAGGAGTGCTGGAGAGAAGGAGGCTAAAGTAGTGAGAAATTACCTGAATAAGGACAAGAATAGCAACAGGTAGGAAAAAATGGATTTTGAGAATGGTATAGAGAGAAAACAGCAAGGACTGGATTTACATGAAGGAGAGAACAGAGGAAAATGTTTATGAACCTGTGTGACAGAGAGGATGGTGGTGATGTCATGACTGGTAGAGGTGTGTGGGAGAGAAGTAGCATGAAGAGTTGGCAATGAGGCCTCCAGGATGAGGTGTTGGACGGGTAGGCAGAGATGTGAGATTGGACAGAAGCAAGCAGGCCCAAGGTGGAGAAGACGTAGACTTGTACCATAAAGTGGTAGCTGGGTCTGCGGGATCGAAGGATTGTTTTGGAGATAAGGATTATTTAGAATGGAATGAAGAAAAGTTAAAGGGGACTTGCCTGAGACATTTCAAAATGTGGAAAAGCACAGAGAAAACTGACTAGTGCTGTCTTTGTATCCTGTCCCATACTGCAAGAACGAGGGGCCACATGGTGAAATGAATGGGTTGTAAGTTTAGATCTAATAGAAGAATCTTGTTTCTTTAGCAAGTGTAATCATCCTGAGTGATTCTCTGCAGCAGGAGGCCATCAAGGCAAATTCCTCATATACTAAGTGTGAACACGGAGTGGATAAAGGTATAACCACTAAATGTGTGTAGCTGTGCAAACTAAAACGATGATAAGGGTAATCAAATATCATGGTTTAAGGCATAAATTGCCGTCAGAGGCCACATTCACATACACCCCTATCTCCCACCCATTTGTACAAAAGGCTATCACATCATTTACTGCAGGGTTTGTTTGTGGGTTGGCTTCCCTTCCACTACAGGACCACTGTTGACTAGAGCTGGGCAAACAGCTGATTTTTCAGTCCATTGGCATTACCGAAAAATTGGAGGGGAAAAAAATTGGCTTGTGTCTGAACCTTTTTGAAATTTTCATCAAATCAAAAAAGTTGACAGAACATCTGTTTTGGGTCTAACTCAACATTTCTTTCTACCAGAAATGTTTTGTTTCCAGACATTTTTAAGGGGCTAGATTCACAAAATTGCTGGAGCAGTAGGGGCCATACCCCCCTTTAGCCATTGGTTAGGACACTCACCTGGAAGTGCCTGCTCTGGAACATGTAATTGAACCCAGGTCTTTCCCCTCCTAGATAATGCCCTAACCCCCACAGCTATTGGGTATTCTGGCATAGAGCTTTTTCAGTCTCTCCTTTTGAAGCTGTTCCACTTCGCATAAAATACTTGGATTGTCACTGGGTGAGAGGCAATGTGTGTGAATGAATTTATAGCTTGGTGGTTAAGGTACTCATCGGAGATAAGGGGAAACCCAAGTTCAGATCCCTACTCCAATGATTGTTTCATTATTTATACACAGTGGAACAGTTTCAGCAGATACCTACCCCAGAATAGCCTTGTGGTTAGAACACTCAGCTGGAAGGGGCGAAAACCCTGAAATAGGGCTGGGATTTGAAGCTGGGCTCCAACGTCACTCCCAGATGAGTGCTCTAGCCAATGGTATAAAGGTTATACATTTGGGCGGACACAGGCACCACCTCCTCTTTCTCCCTGTGTGCCCCATGCAAATCAATCCTGAGAAAAATATTTTAGCCCAAACTGTTCAGTGAATTCATGTCAAATTCACAAATAGATTTGGGTAGACCGAAACAGCATTTTTCAGCAAATAAACTATTTACCTAGCTCTAATATTGACCACTGTGAGAGGCAAGATACCAGGAGGCGTGGCACAAAGGTCTAATCAAGTTCCTAAAATTAAGAGTAATTTTATTAAGGAATTTTAATCACAGATCCTTTGCCTTTTTTATTTTCCTTTTCAGCACAGATGATGCACAATAACTCTGCAATCATGATTATTTCTCCTCTGGGGAAACATTTTCCTCATTGCTTTTTAGGGAGTGGATCATGAGAATTTAATAATGCTGCCTTGCAGTTTCCAATAAAACTGGGACTATCACAGTAAAACTGGGGCATTTGTTATCCCTGGCTGAGGCAACTTCTCAGGATGTGAATTCCAGATAGGTTGGGTACTTGCTCTGCCCTGAAAGGCAACAGAAGTGTAATTCATAACCTCAGGTAAAGGAATAACCCCTTTGTCCTGATATTACTTCATAATGTTGTATGCTGCAGTTGCTTTACATTTAAGGTTTACAGCACTCCTCAAGTGTTGCTGTCTTTTGATTATGCTTAACCACCTGGGGCACAGGAATTCCCCACTCCCTGGCAATCAATACACAATCTCTCCTGGCCAATTTTCCAACAGTTATCAACTCAACAACTTTTTTTCCCAAGTCACATAAATAATCTAGTTCTCACTAAGGACAATGCCCAGGCAACGTTTCAAACTTCAGCTACTTTTGTAGTAGCCTCTTTCAAAATAGTGTGGTTACAAGTTTATTTATATATATATTACAATGAAAGAGTATTTTTTCACTCCCCTATAACTCAAGAAGGTCTGAAGGGATTTTGCTTGAACTTTCTAAAAATAGTTCACCTTAAGGCAGATAGACATTTTCAGCACCTAAAATAAACTTTTTGTAAAGTTATGAGTATGATAAGAAAGGGAATTAGAATTGAAACTATTTTGCAGCCTTAACTATAATAGTTGCTACTGGCACGCATAACACAAACCTAATTTTCCCCCCCTAAATTAGTTATTAACTGATTAACATTCTTTACTTCTTCTGTTACGTTTTAAAGATAACCTGCAAAGGAAAAGGAAATTAGCTCATTCCATTTTTTTTTTCTCTGTGTTTAAAAAAAAAGATCTGAAAGGGGTTTTTTTGTATTAAAAATGGTTTCTGTTTGTTTTTATATTAAAACTACACATCTTGTCTACGCTGGTAGATTCTGTGATGACTGGAGAATTAATGAAATGATGGCAAAACAAGAGAAAGGAAGCTGAGCAAACAAGAGTAGAAGGGATTTTTAATCAGACGGTTTAAAACTTTTTCTGTTTGTTTTTGTTAACCCCTATTTAATTCCATTGCCTAATGAACACTTTGGAGAAAGGATGTCTTTGTTAAAGATTCACTACAATAAACTTTTAGACACCCAAGTATCTACTAAAACTAGGGAAGACCAGACAATGACGTTGCTGTTATTTCTAAAGTAAAAAATTTATTTTTTTAAATACAGGCTTTCTTTATACAACATAAAGAAACAAACCAATTTTTAAAAAATATTTTGCAGGTCACCCTTTATACTACTAACCCAGCTCACCAAACCCTGTGGACTGTACTGGCTATCAATATTTACAGAGTAGTGCACGCAGATGAAAAGGAGGAAATAGCCTTTCTTGTTTCAATCATTCCTTTGGCGGCAGAATGGCATTTTAGTTACTGTTATGCTGTAGATATTGGTTATTTTTTTAAAATAGTTTAAACAAATTTTATGTGTACAAGAGAAATATAAACTGAAAGGAAAGTAAACTGTCTGTCTGCAAAATTTATTTAATTTGCTTACTTGCCCACAAGCCAAGCAGTACCATGAAAGGCTTAGTCGCAGAAACTGGCTCGCACTACTGTTGATTGATTATGTGATGTATCTCTGAGCATGAGAAATATGTACTATATTTACAGTGTGGAAAATATTTATTTCATAGATTATTTGGTCAGATGTCAGCAAGTGTAGAAAGTATGTTAATATATGGAAACACATAACTTTAAATCAAACATTACCACAGTTTGGTAACATCACCAGCACAGATTAAATTTCCACCAAAAGCAATGCAGTGCTGTTTTCTTCTGTGTCCTTCACAGCCCTGTAAAGCAAAGCTGCAGTAACATCTCTAAAGTATGCAAGGGTTAGACATAGTCCAGAATATCAAGTATCAGGGGGTAGCCGTGTTAGTCTGTATCTACAAAAACAACAAGGAGCCTGGTGGCACCTTAAAGACTAACAGATTTATTTGGGCATAAGCTTTCGTGGGTAAAAACCTCACTTCTTCAGATGCATAGAGTGAAAGTTACAGATGCAGGCATTATATACTGACACATGGAGAGCAGGGAGTTACTTCGCAAGTATATAATGCCTGCATCTGTAACTTTCACTCTATGCATCTGAAGAAGTGAGGTTTTTACCCACGAAAGCTTATGCCCAAATAAATCTGTTAGTCTTTAAGGTGCCACCAGACTCCTTGTTGTTTTTATAGTCCAGAATAGTTGATTTTCTCTGGTTACCACAACAGGCCAGGAAAATCCCTGGTTTCTGTATGTCCAAACAGCTGATAGTTCATTACTGATAGGACACTATCCAGCTAGTTTTGTCACTCACTGGTAAAGTCACAGTAATTGCCATACTAGATCAGACCAGTCATGCATCTAAATCCCTTTCCCATCTTTGAGAGTGGCTATTCCCAGATGAGTCAGAGAAACATTCAAGAAACATTGTATCATACAATTATGAAATAACTTGCTCATAGGGGAAGATTCTTCCTAAACCCTGTCAGTTAGAGGTTGGCTTATGCCCTGAAATGTGAGAGTTTATATCCTTCTGAAAAAAAAATCCCCCCTCCTCCTTATTTTACAGATCCCAAACTATGCTTGCTGGAGCACTTGCTGGTGGCTGCAAAGGGCTATCTGGTCACATGGTGCTGGCTTGTCTTCTTGTTTTCAGCTGCTAAATTGCAATAAACGCAGCTAAAAATACATCAAATACTTTCCTAATATTGACATTGCCTTGAAAGCAACTGCATAGTTGTGCAGGGCTATTATGGGATCGAAAATGGAGCCATCCAGGAGACAGTCGATCCACTGAAACAGTCCTCTCTGTTAAGAAGTTTGACAACCCCTATTGTCTCTAATGTACCTGTGGATGTTCTAATGATCTATAATGAATACTCTTTTTTTGAATTCCTGCTAAGCTTTTAGCCTCTGTGATGTCTTATGACAATGAGTTCCACAGGTTAATTACGTTTTTTTGAAGTGTTTCAGTGCAGGGCTGTAACCAGGGTGGGGTGAGAGGAGTAGCCACCCAGGGCACAAAGCCGTGGGGAGGGTGGAAAAATGGGGCGTGGAGAGGGTCAATGGGGCCAGCCCCATGGATTGGGGCGGGGAGGCATGCAGGGGCATTGCTCTCTAAAACTGTATACTGGTCCCGGCGCTCCAGAGCCTGCCAGAGTCACTCCCCCCTCGGCAGCAATGTGCACAGCATCTGCTCGCCACAGCCGAGTCCCCTCAGTATGTGGCAGGAGGGAAGAGCAGCCGGGTCTCCAGGGGCTCCCTCCCCCAGCTGGATGCTCCCACTCCGCTGCATCACCAAGCACCACTTGAAATGCGGTCGGGTGAACTCCTGGGGGTCTAGGGGGAGGGGGTGTCAAAAGGTGGGTGAAACTTCCCACCTAGGGCCGGGTGGCCAGAGCTTCCTTGGGAACTCTGGGCAGGATCCCAGGAGCTCACAGGGGAGCAGCTGCTGCAGCCTGGGACCAGGAGCGAGGGGAATGCTCAGCCCCAGGCTGCCCCAGGCAGGCTGCCAGCCCCGGGATGGGAGCCTTGCGGCTGCAGGGAGACCATCACCCAGAAGCTGGAGCCTAACCCCCGGGCCAATAAGCTGCAGCCAGACCCCTTGGGCGGTGGGAAGACAATATGGGGGCAGGATCAGGTGCAGGGAGAACAGACCCTGCTGCGGTTCCTGCTGGAAGCCCACGAAATCCCCTCCTTCATTCTCTGGAAGCCTCCTGGCTTTTTGTTTCTAAAATGATGTTCTGTTTAGAAATTTAGCAAGATTTAACAAACTGCAAAAAACACAAAAAAGATTAATAAAAAACACCCAAAATTGAAATAAAATGTTTCCTTTCAGTGGACGTGAAAAAAAATTGTTTTGGTTTGGGCCACCAAACCAAAAAAATCAATTATTTTCCCAGTTCTCCTGCTATAGAACTTTTTTGACGTTGGAAAATGATAGATTAACATTTTCTATTTATTTCCCTCTGTTTTCCATTTTTGTTTTCCTCTGAGTTCCAGTCTGTGGCTGGAACCAGAAATAGAAATGATAAAATAATAGTGGGAGAAAGACTGTTCTTGCAGTATTTCTGACCAGGTAGGAAGCACCACAAACCTTGTAGTTATGAAATTTCTAGTATGATTCTGCAGAACAAAGGTTTGGATTAATATCTGAACTGAACTTCTGAACTATCTGAGGTTTGTCCCTCCCAAGGTGTAATTTACAGCAGTGGTTTTCCAGCTCTTTCTTTAGGTGGACAACTTCATACAAAATAGATACTTCCAGGGACCCCCTCCGCTCCTAAAGCTCAATCCCCCCAGTATGTCCTTCCTCAAATGCTTCATTCTGAGGGCCACCAGGAAAAGGTTTGAGATTGGCTGGGTGAGGGCAATGCTAGTGGGCTACAACAAAGAGTTATGTGGTGAAACTCAGCAAAGGAAACTTTGGGGTGACTGGAGAGGTCTATTATACTGCTGAATAGTGTCCAAAAGGCAATGATCAGAGCCCCACCACCCCGCATGAAACTGGACTAGATAAAGAACACAAGAATGCACTGGAACAAGGTCATGCTCCTGGTCTGATAGGGGATAAACACAATAACTCGATATGTCTATTCCACTTCTAAATTCTGATTTTAAATAGAGTTGAGTGAATAACTTATTCAGCAAGTGGAGCCACGTTTTTCTGTTTGTGGTATATAGACAGGCAGATCATAATTTCCTCAAATTTATTCAACTCAACATACCTTATTATAATGTCTGCATTCTGGATTGCCCAGAATTCAAAAATCAAGATGTGTTATTTAGTAATGAATGGTCAGATAAGTCATACCACATTGTCTCTGTTCTGTGATTGGGTAAATGTGCAACCACTTCATATACACACACTTGTGTGTCTAACTTCCATATTTTCTAGCCACAAATGTTTTTATTAAGCCCTATGCCCCCCAAATACACAAGTCAAACTCCGCCTATGGGGCCAGCCCCAACTGGTGGGGTTCAGGGAGGGAGCACCCCCTCCACCCCCTGACTCACCTCAGCGGGCCTCCTGAATTGTATGGGTTGGGGGGGTGCAACCAAAAAATCTGGGAGGGACATGACTCTGCGTGCTCCTCCCTCCCCCATGTATTGCCTCTGGTAGGGGATGCAAATATGCTTATTCAACCCGAGGTCCAAAATGCCTAGTTATGTCTCTGTTTCAGTGTTTTGTTGCTCTTTAATTATTTCCCTGACTGTCCCATTGTCCTTGTATTATGAGAAAGGGTTCATAGCAGGGCCAGTTTACCTTCTCTTTACCATTCATTATTTTGTGTATCTCTAACATGTGCCCTCCTATCCATTTCTACTGTAAACAGTCCTAAGCTTCAGTCTCTCTTCATATGGAAGTTTACCAGGCTTCCAATCATTCTCCTCTCTAGCCCCCCTTTTCTATTACTGGTATATCCTTTTGAGATTGGGGTAACCAGAACCAAACACAGTATCTCAGGGGATGGCGTCTGAGTCACGTTGTTCTTTGCAGGGTTGTTGTAGCTGTTAGTCCCAGGATATTAGAGACCAGTGAGTGAGGCAGTATCTTTTTCACCAACAGAAGTTGGGCCAATAAAAGATAACACCTCACCCATTTGTCTCTCTCATATTGGTCTCTTATTTATAACAGCCTCTTGGGATCTCCTGACTGAAATTTCTTAATCAAATTGTTTTTCCTCCTTTGAGACAGCCATTTCTTTGTGATTACAGTGTAACTCAGGAGTGAGCGATTGCGTACATAATGTATTCTGAGGGGAAAGCCACATATAAGGACAACATGGTCTTTGAGAACTTGTATTAGGAATCAGAAGCAAACTTGTGGCTGGCCAAATTTGATGGCATTCTTTCAAACTGTATAGTAAACTGCAAGTATTTAGGGTAATGATTTATTAATTTTATTTATTTCAGTTATGACAGAAAATAACCTAACCAGTAACACTAAGCACCTTTACATTAAGTAAAATGCCTCAGGTAACCAGCCACTCTCATCCAGCCCACCCCAGAAAGTCGAAAGATTCAATCAGAGCAATGGAGTAAATATTTCTTGCACTCCACCACAGAACACTGCTCTCTTCATACCCCTGTCTTTTCCAAATGCCCAAGGAAACAGGTGGGCTTTCAGCATGCCAGGAACACCAACAAATTCAGCCTATTTAAAGTCTAGGCAAAAGTAGCGCAAAGTTGACAACAGCATCTTGTTATGGGATTACAGCCCTTTGAAAAGCTGTCAGACAGCGGCATGTGTTTCTAGTCACTGTAGCAATGCATTTAGTTTTCTTGTTAACCAGCTGCCTGCTCCACTAAGTCTCAGTAGCTAAAAGATGGAGCCTATTCATTGGGCATTAAGCAAGGATGTTAATAGCTATAATTATTATTTAAACTTTTTATTGTGTCATTATTAACACATATGAACTTTCCATACACATATTAACACATTTTATTGCTAACCTGTACTTGCTCCCTTTAAAGACCCATTTGTGCTTGTTCATCCGCTAGTCATTATCTGTTTGTTTATTTTATTCAAATTCCAAAAATCGTAAATGTACATTATAGAATCTATTTGATCCTGATGTAAGAGTGTCTGTCATTTTGTCCATTGAAAGCAATTCCCATACCTTATTTCTCCAGGCCACAAACGTTGGACAATGTAGCCTAACTTCAGTGATCTTGAAAATTCAATTTGTTATTTTCCTCCAAAACACTATTATCTTAGGACATTACTATTATATATAAAGAAGGACTCGCCATTTCTCCATGTCCTCTCCAGCATTTATTATTCCTTTTTTATATTAGAGAGACAAGGTGGGTGAAGTAATGTCTTTTATTGGACCATCTTCTGTTGATAAGAGAGACAAGCTTTCCCTCAGGATTCTCTCTCACCAACAGAATTTGGTCCAATAAAAGACATTACCTCACCCATCTGGCCTCTCTAATATCCTGGTACTGATACAGCTATAACTACACTCCCTTTTTATGTATTTTTCTTAAATTGGAGTGAAGTACCATGGATAAAGTATTTTGTAATAAATTGCATGAGGTGTTGGGCTTCCTCCAGATATTTTTGCATTGGTCAAAAGTGATACCTGTTTTTAGATTCTTTTCCAATTTTTTCCATAAGTATAGTCTTAGCTTCTAGATCTGTCCGTAACAATTCATTATACCACATGGAGATCAATCATGTCTTGGACTTTCCCATTACTAGTGTTTTTAACCTCATTGATGGTCTCCAGAAGCCTGGTCTTGCTACATGGAATTTGATAGACTGCTTTTGTTGCAAATAAGCCAAAACAGGTATATTAATATTCCTTGTGTGTTCTTTTATATTGTTAGTTTTCATACTTTTATCATTACAGAATATCTGCCCAATGGTTGTATACCATTTCTCTCCCATGCATTATATATTGGATTGGATAACCCCAGTTGAAATTCTGTAATGTCTCTGATGGGTGTAAGCAGGGATGAAAAGGAGCTACCTGTTAGTTGCATGAAAACCTACGTTGTTGTTTTCCTTTTTTTGTTGGTCTAAGTCTTTTAGGTAAAAATATCAATGCATTAAATTTATATTTAAAATCCTGTTCAAGTTCCCCCCAGTGTTTACTGGGGTCACCATGCTACCAAGTTGATAGTGATCTTATCTGACTTGGCCAATAATAATTTAGTACATTTGGTGCTGCCAATCCCTCTTCTGGAGTGGATCTGTAGAGAGTTTTCTTATTTACTCTTGGGAACTTATTGTTCCATTCAAATGTAATAATTCTTGTTTGAATTTCTTCTTGAGTTCTTTTTTATATCCATATTGATAGGTCCTGAAATAGGAAATTAATTTTTGGCAGCCAGTTGATTTTAACCCCTACTATACGGCCAAGCCAAGACAAATGTAGCCTTTTTCCAATCCAGCAAATCATTTTTCAGTTTTGAAATAATAGGCAGAAAATTAATTTCATATAGCCAGTTGAAGTTGGAAGCAATATGGACTCTCAGTATTTTATTTGTTTAGATCACACACTCAAATGTACCTTGCAGCTGGTTAATCAGAGATTCCTCCAGCCCTACGTTCAATATTTCAGATTTAGTAATTAACTTTAAGCCTGATATATCACTGAACTCATTAATTTCTTTCTGAATGTAAGTCATAGTTTGTACTAGATTGGTAACTGTTAGTATCACATTGTCTGCACACAGCACAATTTTATGTTCCATTTTATTAATTGTAACTCCTGTTATTCTGACCTTTTTGTGTGTGTGTCTGTGCTGGGGTTCAGTAAAGAGGGTGAAGAAGAAGGGGGATAAAAGACAGCCATGTCTGATTCCTCTTTGTAGTTGAAGTTCTCTGGAGTGTACCCCATTAATCTTTATCCTAGCTGAGGGACAGTCATATAATTACATTTATCCAAATGTTCATATTACCTCCAAACCCCATCTCTAATAGCAGTGTTTTTAAGAAAGGCCACACTACTTTATCAAAGGCATTCTTGGCGTCCAAAGGTCTCTGAAGATCATCTAAAGATCTAAGGATCTTTATTTTTGTTTATTATTCATATTATAAATTACTCCTATGATTCGCCTAATGTCAGTCAGTTGTGTATTAAGCATGAAACCTGTTTAATCAGTGTGTGTTAACTGAGGAAGGACTGCTTCTATTCTTCTGGCAAGAGTCTCTGAAAATATTTTGATATCTACATTATAAGCAAAATTATCCTGTATAGCAGCTTGCCTTTTGGGGTCTCGGTATTTTCAGCTATATCCACTTCTGGATAAAATCTCATGAACTCTTCAACAATCTTAAATTTTACTTCTGTTTTGGCATTTTTTATTACCTGTATTTGACTCTCTTCCTTCTCTGTAGATAAGGAGTTTATTAGCTTTATCCCCCTCCCATAACACTGCTGTTTCAGCCAGCTGAGAGCTTTTTCAGTTTTCTCTGTAAGTATAGTATTTAGTTGCTCTCTGAGAAAGCAGAGGCATTTAAATATACTTCTAGACCATCTCTTTCATGCAAAGCTTGCAGTTTTCCAATCTCCTGTGTTAATTTTGCTTATTCTGTTTCACTTTTGTTTTTCCCTCTGGGATGCTAGGCTAATTAATTTCCCTCTTATTACAATTTTATATGCATCTCAGACAATGTTTTTAGATGTTTGACCTTTATCATTAGTATCAAAATAGAACTTAGTTTCTGTTTTGATAGCATCCAGAGTAACTGAATGCTTTATTAGGGAGTTATTTAGCCTCCAAGTCTTTTCTATAGGATAATCATCATTGTTGATTTTACATCGGGTTGCAACCATTGTACAGTCTGTCCATACTTGGGGTATGATATCAGAGTCTGTAATATCTGCTACCAAAGATGATGAGACCAGGATGTAGTCAATTCTGCGTACATTTGCAGATGGTGGGGGGGGGGAGAATCCTATAAACTACATAATTAAATTAACTGTAACTATATACCCATTAAGTATACTGTATACATATGAAGTTTCCTGGGTGCTATACAGTCCAACTTCCATTTAATTGTATTCGTTTATCACTATAACCCTACAGAAATATATCTATTACTCAGTATAATGGCTTAACCCATATGCTGATCTTGTTCTTCTGTCTCTGGACTATTACTTCTGCTCTCAGGTTTGTCCTGTTGTCTTAGTGGTGTATCTCATTGGATCTGAAATAGACACATATCTGCATTTCCATTAAAGGATAGTCTAAGTGAGAACCCCATTTGTATTTTCTAAGAATTGTAGACACCGGGTGCAGTATTCTTTGTTTTCTAAAGGTTGAGGTTACCAGATCTGGAAAGATTTGTATGGGTAGATTGAAGAATCATTAGGGGTTCAGATCTCTCCCTTATTGCACTCAGTGTTTTTTCCTGTCTTGGTAATACTGGAGATGGACAATCACATCTCTTGCTCTGGAGCCTACTGCGAGCTTGGGGAAAAAAGAATCTATGGGTCTTTCAGTACAAATGTATGCCTTGCTGCCCAGTTAGAAAACATCATTCATCATTCCCAGAAGACTTCTTTCTTCAATGTCCTCTGGCATACCTTTAATCTTGATATTATTTCCATATTCCCTGTTCTCCGTGTCCTCCAGTTATAATACTCTCTCTGTTCAATTTTGTAAATATTTATAAAATTGATAATATTGTTCAATTGCTCATCTAATCCTGTTTCCACCTATGTTATTTTCTTATTAATCTCTCAGTTTCATTTTGATGTCTTTAATATTGGCCTGGTGCTTTTCTATCATCTCTTCATTCATCTTCTTAATTTCTGCTTGGAGATCCTTCAGGTTATCCGTAGTGACTGGTGCCTCTCTTCCTGCCTCCATAGTTTGTCTGCTGGAGGAGGTGTTATCCTTCTTTTGTGGAGATGTCTTTGTTTTGGGGGGAGAAGAGATCTTTATGTGGGAAGGTTTTCTTTCTTTTCTAGACATCTAGGTTTTGTTACTTTTTAGTCCCTCAATGCTCTAGGGTTACTTCTTCCTTGCTCGCCAGTCCCCTTCCTCGCTTGCCATCATCCCACTTCCTCACTGCTTGTCTGTCCCTTCTCAAAATGGTTGTCGTGACCCTTCTTCCCCCAGTCACATTAATAAATAATAAACAGAGTTTATATCACACTCCACTCACTCATTGTCCTTTTACATGACAGCAAGGGTCATGTCCCCAATTGCAGATCCACTTTTAGCTTGTTTTGCAGACTGGTGACACTGGATTTTATTGCTAATTTTTCTAACCCCCGGGCTACTCTATGGGCCCTGGGATCTACCAGCTGTCCTTCTATCTTCATTTTCCTTTTTATACTTTAAAAGCTTTCTCTGCTGGTGGCTGGTCATATTTAGGGCTTAGATTTGTGGATTTGATCTGGTTTGGTCTTTTTATCTTCTTACCTCTTCATTTACCTTGCCACGCCACATTTTGCAGAGGGCAAAATTAAGCCAACCTCTTGTTTTATCAGCAGCTATAATATTTCTTGTTCATACTTGCGGTGGATAAAATGTTTGGAGCCTCCTGTTTGGCACTCCAAGGTTTTGTATTTGTCAGATAATGCTAATCTTAGCCATTAATATTTTGGTATATTTTATTGCAGTGTCTAGTAAAGCTCTCAAAATCAGTTTTCTCAGGAGAGAAGGCTCAGCACTTTTTGTTAACTGTTCGGGTACTCAGCGCAAACTGCAAACATAAGTCTTCTCGGGCTCATAGAAAATACTTAGCTCATCTGAGCATGCCAAGAAGTTTAACAGCATAGCCAATCCCATACTAACACTGCATCATTTGTTTAATTTGCATTTTCACATCCAGACTAGTAACTTGATATTTATATTTAAAATTGTCAGATAAAATATGGCTAGGATGCCCATCCCGGACTGGACAAGTGCAAAGAACATAATAGGCAAAATTGAGCTGTATATGAGTATAGGCTCATTTTCAATAACTGTATTGTCATGATACTTGTTGCAATAGACTATACATGACTATGTTTGTCAGAGCAAATGGCTATGTGGAGCTGTCAAAATAACCATAGCAACAGACAGTAAGAAAGAACCCTTAATGTTCTTTTTCTTAGATAACTTGATTTATCTGTTGAAGCATTATGTGACTATTAGAGCTGGACAGGAAACAGTGTTCCCATCTTGTGAACATTTTTGTAATTTCTCTGCATTAGAACAAAACTGAAAGCTTTTGAGGTTTTTTTTTTATGAAAAATGCAGAACTAGAGCCCCTGGAATGGCCAATAGTCTGGTGATTTAAGTTCCTGCTCTGCCTGATTTGGAATAGGGATTTGAACCCAGATCTCTCATATTATTTTGTTGCTTACCTAAAACAAAGGCTGATATTAAATGCCTCTTTATCCAGTGTCAGCCAGTGAGGAATATTTGTCATGGAGTTTAACGTGGCAATTGTTTGTGTTTTAAAGCGTAGGAAGCTGAGGATTGCAAAGATTAACATTAATATAAATATTTTCATAATTTAAAAGAAATAAATGAAAATGTTTTGAATTTTTTTTTTCATTTTTGTGTAACCCAAACATCGCAGTTTTGTGCTAGTGTATGAGAACTAGATATTGAAACTGACTAGAAATAAAAGTAGAACAGGCTAATCTATCTTCCTGATCCAAGACTCAGTGAAATGTAAAAAGTAATAAAACAGAACAGATGGCAAAAAGAATTAGATTTTTAAAATTATTTCAGCTTTACTAGCACTGTGTAAGGTGCTGTTAGTTATGCAGGGAAGTAAGTTCATTCCTTAAAAATATGATGGATCAAATTCATCCCACTGAAGTTCTAAAGCAGTGATGGATTTGGCCCATTATATTTAATTTCACATTGTCCATTTAAGGCCCTAACAACAGTATTTATAAAACCCTTCAGATAGCCATGACTAGCATTAGTCAGACAGTCTCTTTCCCTGTTCAATTTTTTTTTTAACAAAGCCCTTCTTCTTAGGGAAAGTATTTGTTTACAGGGTTTTTTAATCTGAGCAGGAAATGTATCAATTAGAAATAACTTTCTAAATTAACTGACTCCCACTATTAAAACATTCTGACAGTTTTCTGGTGCCAGCAATGCCAGATGAGAAATCCCACATTGTCACTGTGGGAAAGGCGAGGACAAGATGAGAAATGTTATTCTTGGCACTCAAAAGATTAAAAATTTTAAATATTTATAGAGTCTTATCTAAACTACTGATTGGTTATTAGTTCCTTGAATTGAGGCAGGGATGTGTAAATCCCTAGAGCTTTAGGATCATATCCAATCTGAATGAATCTTAACCTTTAATAGGGAATTGGCACTTGAAATCTTCCTTGAGTTATTCCCTTCTCTTCCATACTGCATTGCCCTCAGATACATCTTTTTTCTTTCTTTCTTGTAACGAAAGCAAAAGTTAAAGTTTGGAATCATCTCTGCTTGAGGTGTTTGGTTTGATTCAGAGTCACATTTATATCATTTGCCTTTTCTCTGCTTCATCAATAGCTTTGCACTGATATGTATTCCTTTTGGTGCAATACCAGAATGACTCCCTTCATTTGGTATTATCTTGTTGCTATACAATTTTTATCAATCTTTTCACCTCAGCAAAACTTCGTAAAGACTTAACAATTTTATATCTTTTACATAAACATTCCTGGTGAAGCTCAAGCCTTTCTAAAGATTGGCGGAAGCTATTGGATATATTTGCTGGTATTGTAAACCCACATTTTTCCTGTCAGTTGTAGAATCGCTCCAACTTGACAACTGTAATGAAATCTTTGATAATGCCTTGGCTGCCTGTAGCAAATGGGCTTATTGTGTGAGCCAGGAGTCCTCCAGAAAAACTGCTGTAGGTTCTGAGGAAGAAACAGGATATCACAACATATGGCTAAAAAAAAACCCAAGTCTTACCTCAGTTAATTTTGAACATCTTAGGAGAACCCCTTAAATGTACGAAGGAGACTTAATGTATTTGGTGGTTACAGTTTTTCAGCAAGTAAAAAAATAATCATTTTCCCTGGTTTAATTTATTTCCATATTGCTTATAAGCTTGTGTTAAACAAAAAAAAAATGATAAAGCTTGGGGCAAACTTTAGGAATAAACCAGGTGGGAAAACTCACCAGTGCTAGCAGCTACCGTACTTAAAAAAAAGTTTTCCAAATTCGATAGGCTTGTGAGCCTAGGCCAACTCTAATTAAAGTTAAAGGAGAGCAAAAATAAGCATATAAAATACTGTTTTGGTTCACATAAAACCTGAATAAGTCAAAATCTGGATTATTCAATTATGTATGGTTGTGGGATTTCTTTTGTGAGCAGTCTCCTGCTCAGACCAGCTCTCTCCCATCCCTCCACTCTGAAGAAGGAAAGGAAAGGATTTTAGATTTTGTTTCTTGGGCTCAGTCCACGCTCTTCCTCTGACATGCCCCTAACATGAAAAAGCATACTCACAAGAAAGTGGAGATGCATTGATATCCTTTTGAATATTACCATAGGGTATAGCTCTGCAGCTCCACTGGCTTCTGTGCTGTGTAAAATGGAATTAGCTCACTGAGATATGTATCTATTTTTTTTAAAGTTTCACTTCTCCTAATGGGAGCATTCAGCATTGCCATAACATGTGACTCTGTGAGCTGAAAGACAGTGAATTTTGAGGGAGTTTCACCCTGAAGTTTGCCACTCTGACACTTACTTTCGTCCTTTAAACAGCAGTATAGTTAGTGCCCAAATTGAGATCTACATGCTCTCCCTTTTAGTTCTTGATTGAAATGGATTTTGCCTTGCTATCAATTTTGTTTAGTTAAGTTGTCTATTAAGCAAAACTAAAAGCTTTGAAGAGTTCCTCATGTTGACTGAAGTGTCATTGAGACAGGCAGCTGCCTAGTCTTGGTGAAAATGAGTTAAGAAAGTCAAATCCCCATTCCTGACATGCACATACCTTGTAGTCTCTGCCAGTCTGCAGAAGCCAGGGAAAAACAAGTAAATCATACACGCTGTCACCATTTTTAGTTAATGAAGGGTGTTCGTTATAATGTCACTCAAGATTCCAAAAGACCTTGTGTATGTACAGCACCTTGAAAGAGTGCACAGATTAGATGCAGTTTACTGTAAATTGTCTTGAGAAACAGATGTTGTTGGTATGATCAATGATTGAGAGCCTGGGTATCTGACGTCTGTACCTGTCTTCGTTCCAGAACTACTATGTGACCCTGGACAAATTGATTAACTGCTCTGTACATTAACTTCTCCATCTGTAAAATGGGAATAATAATACTTGCCTACCTCACAGGCCTGGTGCAATGTACAAGTTAATGAATAGTGGAACAGTGCTTTGAGATCCTCAGGTGGAAAGTGCTATAGAAATACAAACGATTACTAATATTTTAGTTACCAGTTTTCTAATTGAAAATCATTAGGACTTGTGTTCCTAAATCACATAAGCCCATTTGAAAATCCACCCTCACTGTACTGTAATGTGTCATTAGCAACCCATCTGCAGTTTGATCATTGAAGAGAAGTGAATAGAAAAGCAAGATGCAGTCCCTCCCTTAGGCCTGGTCTACACTGGGGGGGGGGGGGATCGATCTAAGTTACGCAACTTCAGCTACGTGAATAACGTAGCTGAAGTCGACATACTTAGATCGACTTACCATGGTGTCTTCACTACAGTGAGTCAACTGCTGCCGCTCCCCCGTCAACTGTGCCTGCACCTCTTGCCAAGCTGGAGTACAGGAGTCAACGGGAGAGTGCTCAGGGGTCGATTTATCACGTCTAGACTAGACGCAATAAATCGATCCCCGCAGGATCGATCACTGCCTGCCGATCCGGCCGGTAGTGAAGACATACCCTTAGACGTCTAGAAATCTTGAAGGGGATAATATTTTTAAAATACAATATTATTAATATATAGAGATTAAGGGTGGGATTTTCAACAGAACCAAGGCCCGGATCCTCAACGATATTTAAGCACCCAACTCCTATTGAAACCAATAGGTGTTAGGCACTTAAACACCATTAAAGTTCTGGGCCCAAATGACTTAGGAGAACAAGTCCCACTGAAAGTCAAGGGGACTTGTACTCCTAAGTCATTTAAATAGTTTTGAAAGTCCCGCCCCTTTAATCTTTGTATATTTACAAAAAAATTCTCATGAGACATCTTTGTAAATAATTGTGAAAATACTCTTTGCTCTTGCTGCTGCCAGCACTGTGCAAGCTTGAAACAGAACTCCTTCATAGTGCACTTTTTTGCCAATGCTGATTATTTTAAAATTGTTCACGGAGGCTGGACTGCCAGCATTAGTTACTTGAAAGAGTAATGGCACTGAAGCATTTGTTTTGAAGTCAAAAACCTACACATGCATAGAGAGCATTACATGTATATTGTGTACAGTTAAGGGGGAGGGGGAAATGCTAGGTCAAATTTGGGCTTGCCAAAATTGTGAGTGTCCCTTTAAATGAAAGATGAGAAATGAAATAGCAACTGTTATCATTGGGATAGAAGATAACTTCCTTTGTATTACTTACAGCCCAGAGTTTGTAACAGTGCTTTGACTTCTACTGTTGTATCTTGAACTGCTGCTGTCAATCACGCTTTTTTTTTTTTAAGACTCATGGCAAATTTATTTTGGATAGTTTCTTAACAGGTGTTTCCTTTACGTTACGAATGGTTTAAATGGGAAACTTGCTTTTTGTCCTGAGTTTTCAGCTGAAATCACATGGCAGTCTGACACAGGCGCTTGTATGTTTACTCATCTGTGCTAATGCTGACAGCAGATACTTGCAGATTCCCACAGTTGGCCTGGATTGGAGACAGAACAGATGTTGGGGATTATGGAGAAGGATTGAGAGAGGCTTTAGGCCTGTGTGTTTGCGGAAGTAATTCATTGTAGAGACACTGACAGGGCCTGTTGAACCTTCACGGAGGAGTTCTGTGAAATAGGTCTCAGTGGAGTTGCATATCAGAAAGTAAAAGAAATGTTTTCCTGATAGCTTTAATTAAATGGAAAACATAAATCAGTACAGTAAAATAAAGCTAAGTGCAGCAAAATCTTATCATACTTCTGCAACATTCTTCTTAACTAAGGCCTGAAAATATTCATTACTTAGAGCCACAAAAACTTTCAACCTCCAGAAGCATAGGTTTTCTGACTTCCACCTTGGTGGACTTTTTAGGAAGGAGGAAGGGTTTAAAAAAAAAAAAAAAGGGTAGAGCAAAGAACATTTCCAGGCAGTGAGGATTGGACACCCAGGAGAGCTTCTTCATCTTTGAGTAGGGCTAGTAGTCTTTTATCTATCTAGCTACACCTTCATAGGTATATGAAGGGCTGGAGCACCCACAGAAAAAAAAAATAGTGGGTGCTCAGCACCCACCAGCCACAACTGTTCAGCAAGCTCGGGGAGGGGCTTGGGGGAGTGCAGAGAGCAATGAGTGGAGGGCAGCGGGGGCTTCGGGGAGGGGGTGGAGCAGGGGTGGGAAGAGGCAGAGCAAGGATGGGGCCTTGGGGGAGGGAGTGGAGCGGGGGCAGGAAGAGGCAAAGCGAGGGTGTGGCCTTGGGGAAAAGGGCAGAATTGGGGCAGGGCCTCGGGGCAGAGCAAGGGTGGAGCACCCCGGGAAAAACTGGAAGTCGGCGCCTATGTTTTGCTCAGCTGCTCCAACAGGCTCTCCTCTGTTGGGTATCAGATGCAGCAAGAAGCAGAGCAGCTCAGAAATCAGCACGCCATGGAGCTGTTGGGATGGTAGCAGATCAATGACCCCATGAGAAACATAGGGGTTTTGCCACAGGACCAGGTATTCTTTACAGACACCACGTGCCACAATATCACAGCAAACCTATGAGGCGTGATGGGTCTCACCAGGGGCTGGATTTGGAGGAAAGTAGATTTTTAGTTGTTTCGATTTTATTTACCTATTTATTGATTTAGGAGGACCCTCTTCAGCTATGACTATCATAAGTTATTTTTACACATCACACAACAAACCATAAGTTATTGGACTGTAATTTTAGAAAAAAACTAAAGCATGTGACAAAACTTGTAAGAAAGGAGAGTCTTGTGTGTATTTACTGTATAAATAATGGTCTTCCATGAAAAATGCAAGAAGCAAAAAGCCAAGATGGCTTTGCTAGGGACTGCTCAAGCAAAGAATAAACTACACTGGAAATGAACCTATGGGGAGGGAATCAAGCAGGAAGACCGTACACAGGGCAAAAAGTCACTTTTGGCACAACCTCCATTGACTTCAGTGGAGTTGCACTCACACCAGCCATGCATTTGGCAAAATGAGTCAATTAAAGCCTTCAGGAGAGAGAGAAGGGAGCCAACAGAACAAATTAAGGTTTTGCTCAGTTAACAGCAGTAGAAAAAGATTAGGTAAAATAGTAGAGACATTACAGATCCATTGGTAAATAGAAAGGGTAGGCAAATAATGAACAGCTATATTATATCAAAGAAATATATGGTGCAGGGAAATAGCTATTATGTTCATGAAGATTTATATCACAGGGATCAATACCAGGTAAAGATCTGCTTAGAAAATTAAGTATATAGTACCCAACCCTGCAAGATGCTAAGCACCTCCTCTGAAGTGCAGAGTTGTGTCAACTCCCATTGGCTGCAGTAAGAGTTGAGCCTGCTCAGCAACGAGGCCCAAATTAGCAGGTCAAAATAATGTATATCTCAGGGTCTTATGGATATTAGAAGAGACGTATGCTGTGCCATTGCCAATCACTGTCAGAAAGTAATGAAAGAGAAGGGAGACTGCTACTCAAATCTTCTCTCTCCAGAGAGCTCTGTAACAACTGAGCTATGGGATATTGAGGTGTGGGGTACCCTCAGTCTCTCCTGTTGAAGCTGTTCCACTTTGTGTAAATAATTAAAGAGTCATTAGATCAGGGGATGGGGTCTCCCATGTGGGGTGCCCTAAACACTGAGCTATAGAATTGTTCTTCCTTTCTCTCTCTTTCTGTGGCCCAATGACGCTTTAAATATTTATACAAAGTGGAACAGCTTCAACAGGAAAGATTGAGAGAGCCCTGCATCAGACTATTCTATAGCTCAGTGGTTGGAGCACTTACCTGAGAGTGGGGGAGATCCCTGTTCAAAGGAATTTAACGTGAGTCTCCCACATCCTATATGAGTGCTCTCACCACTGGACTAGAAGTTATAAGGTGGGTGGCATCACTCCTAACAGATTTTGAATGGGACCTGATCCGGTAGGCAGCTTCTGAGCATGCCTAGCAGATCAGGCCCCGCATGAGAGAGAGACAGGCAAATAACTATTTTCTCCAGTTTATTAATTGCTCTGGGGTTTAGGTGGGAGATAGGCAGTGAGACACCTAGAGTGAGGCAGTAGTGTGCATGACCAGGGCTGAAATGTTGCCGCTTAGGGAACTTTTACAGTGAAAATTTATGTGCCAAGTGAGTTTAGGCACCTATGGGGTTAGGTGGGAATTTTGTGGATCCTAAAACTGGGACTTGGTCACCTAAGTACCTTTGTGGGTCTGGGCCTTAGGTCCTGATTCTGCAACTCATTCCATGCAGGTCTGTGACCTCAGTGGGGCTCTGTGCAAACTCTGGTATCTGCGCTCACTGCCTCAATTACAGGTTCAAGACCTTAGAGAACAACTGCATCATTAAAAATAGATCATACTGGGCAAACTGAGGGTTTAAGAATGACATCCTGACTCCATTGAAATCAATGGAAATTTTTCCATAGACTTCCATAGAATCAGGATTTCATGCCAGGTCTCTGCTGTATAAGGACTATAATATTGGATCCTAGATCACAGTTTTCAATCTAAATACAAGGCTGATGTTGCACTGGAAGAGTGCCTGGACACTAGTTGTACTTCAGTAAAGTACTAGATACAGTGCCACTTTTATAGATACATTCAGTCCAAGTGGATTGCACAGGTAGTGCTGTTGTAGAAAGGATAAACAGGAAGATCTGGGTAATTATAGCCTGTCAGCCTGACATCAATCCCAGGCAAGACAATGGAGAGCTGATACAAGGCTTGATTAATAAAGAATTAAAGGAGGGTAATGTAATTAGTGCAAATCAACATGTATTTATGGAAAATAGATCCTGTCCAATTAATGTGATATCTTTTAATGATGAGATTACAAGTTTGGTTGGTTCAGGTAATAATGTTGACGTAAAATACTTAGACTTCTGTAAGGCTTTTGATTTGGTACTGCACAACATTTTGATTAAAAAACTAGAATGATATAAAATTAACATGGCACACATTAAATGGATTAAAAACTGACTAACTACACATCTCAAAATGTAATTGTAAAGAGGGAATCATCATCAAGTGGGTTTGTTTACAGTGGGGTCCCTCTGGGATCGGATCTTGGCCCCACACTTTTTAACATTTTTATCTATGACCTGGACGAAAACATAAAATCATCACTGATGAATTTTGCAGATGACACAAAATAAAAATAGGGGGAGTGGTAAATAATGAAGAGGACAGGTCACTGGTTCAGAGCAACCTGGATTGCTTGGTAAACTGGGCACAAGCAAATAATATGCATTTTAATTTGGGCTGTCGATTAATCGGAGTTAACTTGTGATTAACTCAAAAAAATTAATCGTGATTTAAAAAATTATTTGCCATTAATCACAGTTTTAATCGCACTGTTAAACAATAGAATCCCAATTGAAATGTATTAAATATTTTGGATATTTTTCTACATTTTCATATATATTGTATTCTGTGTTGTAAATCAGTGTATATTATTTTTATTACAAATATTTGCACTGTAAAAATGATAAACAAAACAAATAGTATTTTTCAATTCACCTCATACAAGTACTGTAGTGCAATTTCTTTGTCATGAAAGTGAAGCTTACAAATGTAGATTTTTTTGTTTGTTACATAACTGCACTCAAAAACAAAACAATGTAAAACTTCAGAGCCTACTAGTCCACCCAGTCCTACTTCTTGTTCAGCCAATCACTAAAACAAACAAGTTTGTTTACATTTACAGGACATAATGCTGTCCTCTTCTTATTTACAATGTCACCAGAAAGTGAGAACAGGCATTTTTGCATGGCATTTTTGTAGCTGGCATTGTAAGGTATTTATGTGCCAGATATGCTAAACATTTGAATGCCCTTTCATTCTTAGGCCGCCATTCCAGAGGACATGCTTCCATGCTGATGATGCTTGTTAAAAAAAAAAAACGTTAATTAAATTTGTGACTGAACTCATTGGGGGAGAACTGTATGTCCCCTGCTCTGTTTTACCTACATTCTGACATATATTTATGTTATAGCAGTCTCAGATGGTGACCCAGCACGTGTTGTTCATTTTAAGAACACTTTCAGTGCAGATTTCACAAAATGCAAAGTACCAATGTGAGATTTCTAAAGATAGCCACAGTACTGGACCCAAGGTTTAAGAATCTGAAGTGCCTTCCAAAATCTGAGAGGGATGAGGCGTGGACCATGCTTTCAAAAGTCTTAAAAGAGCAACACTCCAATGCGGAAACCACAGAACCTGAACCACCAAAAAAGAAAATCAACCTTCTGTTGGTGGCATCTTAATCAGATAATGAAAATGAACATGTGTCGATCCGCATTGCTGTGGATTGTTATTAAGCAGAGCCCGTCATCAGTATGGACGCATGTCCCCTGGAATGGTGGTTGAAGCATGGAGGGACATATGAATCTTTAGCGCATCTAGCACATAAATATCTTGCGATGTTGGCTACAATAGTGCCATGAGAATGCCTGTTCTCACTTTCAGGTAACATTGTAAACAAGAAGTGGGCAGCATTATCTCCTGCATATGTAAACAAACTTGTTTGTCTGTGCGAGTGGCTGAACAAGAAGTAGGACTGACTGGACTTGCAGATTCTAAAATTTTACATTGTTTTATTTTTGAATGCAGTTTTTTGTACATAATTCAACATTTGTAAGTTCAACTTTCATGATAAAGAGATTGCACTACAGTACTTGTATTAGGTGAATTGAAAAATACTATTTCTTTTTTTTTTTACAGTGCAAATACTTGCAATCAAAAATAAATATAAAGTGAGTATTGTAGACTTTGTATTCTGTGTTGTAATTGAAATCAGTATATTTGAAAATGTAGAAAACATCAAAAAAATTTAAATAAACAGTATTCTGTTATTGTTTAACGGTGCAATTAATTGCACTATTAATCGTGATTAATTTTTTTAATCACATGATTAAGCATGAATAATTTTTTTAATCGCTTGACAGCCCTAATTTTAATATATCTACATGTCAATATATTTCTAGGAACAAAGAATGTAGGCCATGCTTACAAACTCTATTCTGGGAAGCAGTGACTCTGAAAAAGGTTTGGGGGTTGTGATGGATAATCAGCGGAATGTGAGCTCCCAATGTGAGCTGTGGTCAAAAAGTCTAATGCAACCCTGGGATCCATAAATAGGGAACTCTCAAGTAGGAATAGAGAGATTATTTTACCTCTGTTTTTGGCTCTGTGTCCAGTTCTAATGCCCACAATTCAAGAAGGATGTTAATAAATTGGAGAGGGTTCAGAGAAGAGCAATG
Organism: Terrapene triunguis; assembly: GCF_002925995.2. Taxonomy (NCBI): domain Eukaryota; kingdom Metazoa; phylum Chordata; order Testudines; family Emydidae; genus Terrapene; species Terrapene triunguis. Next base: position 2,784,625 of record NW_020664490.1, on the reverse strand, counting down.
AGAATGATTAAAGGTTTAGAAAACATGCCTTATAGTAATAGACTCAAAGAGCTCAATCATTTTAGCTTAAGAAAGAGAAGGTTAAGTTGTGACGTAATTACAGTCTATAAGTATCTACATGGGGAACAAATATTTAATAATAAACTCGTCAATCTAGCAGAGAAAGGTATAACAAGATCCAATGACTGGAAGTTGAAGCTAGACAAATTCAGACTGGAAATAAGGTATAATATTTTAACAGTGAGAATAATTAACCATTGGAAGAACTTATCAAGGGCCGTGATGGCTTCTCCATCACAGACAATTTTAAAATCAAGATTGGATGTTTTCCTAAAAGATCTGCTCTAGGTATTATTTTGGGGAAGTACTATGGCCTGTGCTATACGGGAGATCAGATTAGATTATCACAATGGTCCCTTTTGTTCTTGGAATCTATGAATCTGTGAAAAACATTTTAATCGGTGATCTGCAAAAGGCAGTACAAAAGCACATACAGTAGAACCTCAGAGTTACGAACACCAGAGTTACGAACTGACCAATCAACCACACACCTCATTTGGAACTGGAAGTACGCAATCAGGCAGCAGCAGAAACAAACAAAAAAAAAAAAAAAAAAAATACAATAGAGTACTGTGATAAACGTAAATTACTGAAAAAATAAGGGGAAAGCAGAATTTTTCTTCTGCATAGTAAAGGGTCAAAGCTGTATTAAGTCAATGTTCAGTTGTAAACTTTTGAAAGAACAACCATAACGTTTTGTTCAGAGTTATGAATATTTCAGAGTTACGAACAACCTCTATTACTGAGGTGTTCGTAACTCTGAGGTTACACTGTACATTTAAATGTGGTGATGATACAATGGTGCAGTGAATGGAAAAAACTTTGGCGGATAGGGGGAAATAAAAATGGACTTAAAGATATTAGAGAAATGGGTAGAAAACCAAAAAATTCATTTTAGGAAACTGGGGAAATGATATTGCTTAGCACTGATATAGCAAGTTAAATTTTCAAAGCATTATGCAAATATTAGCAAGTTCATCTTCACAACACTTTTGTGTAAGACTGATAAGTATTTATCTCTTCCATTTCACAGATGAAGGAGTGTAGAGGCAAAGAGGTTAGGTAGCATGCCCAGTGCCACATAGTCACTCAGTGGAAGAACTGGGACTGTAACTTAGTTCCTGGCTACAAACCTTATGTTCTTCCCAATAAATCATATTACCGCTCAGTAACACAGCCTAACTCATCTGGCGTGGGGGAGAGGGAGGGGAGGAACGACATCCTGAAACACAGATTTGCTCTGCACAAAAAAATACGAATGCAGCGATACAGTTGAAATTCTAAATACAGAAAAATCAGGAAATGTGAAGGTTATGGGCTCCCTCTGTAACTATAAGTCAGCCCAATTGTGCATATATAGTGTTTTGTATTGCTGTGTAGAGTATATCTTCATTGAAAAGCAATGGTTTCTGCTAAACATAATTACTCCCTCTGAGCCTTTAATTCAAAGATGGGTTCTGTAAAATTTAATTTTCCCCCTGCAGCTTACATGATAAAGACCCAGCTATTAAACAAGGGAAGCTACAATGTAAGAGTGGCTACTATTAAAAACTGCATCGAAAAAGGTGTGGATACCAAACAAGAACAGTTACTAACTGAAGATGCACAGTATATGGTATAACTATCATATGCAATGTAGCAGTTCACACCTAAGTGTGCAAACAAAAATGTGAACAAGACAAGTATCTCTGCCTCATTGTCAGTTGTATTCTGATTTGCAAAACATTCTTTGTATTAGTGTCTGCATTATTATAATTTTAGTTTTGATAAAAAACTGAAAAGGGTTGAAAAATTGGAAAGGTTTCAGAAAAGAGCTACAAGAATGAGTCAAGGTCTGGAAACGCAATCTATGTAGTTTATCCAAGAGACGGTTAAGAGGTAACTTGGTCACGGTCTACAAGTACCTACACATCAGGAAGGAATTTCTGATAATAGATGGGTTGTTTAGTCTTGCTGTAAAAGGCATAATGAGATTCAATTGTTGGAAGCTGAAGCTAGACAATTTGGACTAGAAATAAGGTGCCAATTTTTAACAGTGAGGTTGGGCCAACTTACCTAGGAACATGGTGGATTCTCATTTAGGGTAGAAATATAATATATTATATATCGTAATATACTCAAGAGACGCGCTGCAAAGAAATCTTTGAAAGATGTCACTGGTGCCAGTTTACATGAAATGTGATTGTACTATAGGAGTGGGTGTCTCCTAAGGGAGGCAGTGTGTTGCAGTGGAATGGGTACAGGAGTGGGAGAGACTTAGGAGAACTGAGTTTTAGTCCTGGCTTTGCCACTGATCTCCTGGGTGACCTTTGGCAAGTAACTTGATCTCTCTGTGCCTCTGTCCGGCAGATGGGGCTTTTAGCTGTGGCAAGCAGCCCACTTAGGGAAAGGAAAACTCTGATTTCAAACCAAGAATGTCAGACCTGGCCAGTTGTTTTGTGAAAGTTGTGCCAATCGCACATGCTGTATGGGTCTGCACTGCTGATCCTGGCTAATGAGATAGAGCAAAAGAAGAAAGTGATTGTAACCTAGTAGTGTCCTCTAAATAACTTTGTAAATGAATTGTTTTGTTTCTACATTGTATTCTCTGCATCAAATGACATTGTAGTGTACACTGTCAATGAACCAGGAAATCAAATTGAAACACAATCTGATTAGCATTCTTAGTAATAATAGGAAAGTAACACAGAGAAGCTTCTGTATTTTATATTAATTTAAAGGTGAGACATAGCAATGTGTATTTTCTTGGGTAATGATGCATGTGTGTGTGTCTAGTTAACACAAAACAGAGATACATTTACGTAATAATGTATACCCAAGATATTGCAATTTTAAAATTAATATTTGATATTTAAATTGCAACTAAAAATACAATAAAAATGATGTTATGTCAGTAAAATAGATCCTAGCACTGTGAAAAATGTCATAACAGAGGAATAAGAGAAAAGAGAAGAAGATCTAAGGGCCTCATTCTGCTGTTACCCTGGTGTAAATCAGAAGTAAATGTTTAATTGATGTTTCACTAGTGTAACAGTCATGTTTGAGAGCTGATTTGTAATGTGACTGTGGCTAGTACTGTTTGTGTTCCAGTGTGCACTGGTGTGATGCTCCCCGGGGTAGCCAGGGTTGTGTGGCACCTCACCTGCCCTTAACATAAATTAGCCTTATCTGTGCTTGCTGTGAATCAGCTCCCTAAATCCACCAACCTCTGGCAACACAAGCGCTACCTTCCAGGCCCCCACAGGCTTCGCTCCCTCTGGGCATGTTAGTGGCAGGCCCACATCAACCCCTGAGCCCTCTCCGAGCATTCCTTTGTGCACTGAACACTCACAAAAATGCCAGATCTGCTGTCCCCAAAGAACAGTACACATACTAGCTTGTAAGATTCAGCTCAGGAGCAGCAGCACTTTGCTTAACACCACAGCACTGAGATATATTTATAGTGAAAACAACAATATTTATTTTCAAAGACTAGAAATTCAGGGGATATTGAGTAAGACATTGGAAACAAATGTTTACATGTAATACAAAATCATAACATGCTTTCTAGAGACTAAACTTAACTAACAGCTTACCCTCCTGTCTAAAAAAGTTTCTTACCCAAAGTCCTCTTCAGCGTTTTCAACCAAGGTTGCCTGAGATCCTGTTTTCATAAATGTGAACAAGCTGTCTGTTTACTTCTTAGATGCAGGATAATGGGGTGTCTCCTTTGCCTTCTAGAAATACCCCTAAAGTTCATTGTCTGTACCATAGACCGAATAACTCCCCCAATGGCTTTTTTCTCCTGTTGACTTCACATTTCTTCATTAAAATTTGACTTCATATGTAAATGGGCATCCATTGTGTTAGCTTACGATGCTTGATTTACATCCTGACAGATAAACATTTCATATTTCCTGTCTGAAGGAAAACATGGTTTTCACCTTTGCTGTGTTTAATACCTTGTTACGGACTTTAAAAACATATTTTACATGTACACACACACATAACTCCTTACATAGTAGCTTTACATATATTTCACAACGATATTAATGATCACTGTGACACCGGCTTTCCTTTGAGACCTCACATGACATTCTTTGGTGAATCAGAATGTGCCTACCAAAATCAGGATAGTGCTGTAACCCCCCCCCCTTCCCAGCAGGCATTAAAGGCAAACCTTTCAGTACACATTTCTGAACAGAAGTTGTTTTATCTTCATGCTACAGAATTTTCAGTCTTGCTGCAGTGTGATCTGGTGGTTCTATGATTACAGGAACCCATACTTTGACAAAGACCCTTGCCCAAGTCAGAGATGATGGAATCAGTCCTGGTACCACCCCCTCCCCAGATGTGCCTCCGCAGTGGCCATACTAGGATCCTTGGGCAGCATATTGGCAGCAAATTGCCAGATCTTCAGCTCCACTGCACCATGAAAGTAGAGTCACATAGTCTCCTCCACCAAACCCCCAACATAAGGAGGCCTTTGAAGAACAGGAGGCTAGGGCAGACAAGGAGTCTATCCCTCAAACCCCTATTTTGTCTTCATCTCTGGATGAGGTAGTCATTCCTCCACCTCCATCGATGGCTGATGATTTTTATCAGTTCCAGGACCTTGTGAAGAGGGTGGTGGACTCCACCCAGTTGCCTCTTGAGGAGGTTAAAACTCATATCACGATCTCCTGCACATTGTGCAATCGTCACCCACCCAGATTGCACTACCCATTAGTGAAGTGCTACTGGGTCCAGCAAAGACTGTGTGGCAAACTCCTGCCATCCTACCGCCAATTTGTAAAAGGGCAGATAAGAAATGTTATGTTCCTCCCAGGAACTCAGAATTTTGTTTTTCCACCCCTCCATTCATGGTTGTCCCTAACGACAGACAGACAAATAGAGGGGAACAACAATAGGTGATGTATATACAAGTCAACTTGATTCACTGTAAACAGAATGGCAGAAATGGGTATTTAAGGGTATGTCTTCACTGCAATAAAAAAAAACCATGAGCCCGAGTCAGCTGACCTGAGTCAGCTAACCTGGGCCAGCCAGGGCTGTGGGTCTCTTATTGCAATGTAGATGTAACCCGAGAGGAACAAATGTGGACAAGGAAGGGGTCTTACAGACAGGTTCATAGAGGTTGTACCAAGCTGAGGCGACTGTGTGGCTTGCAGGCAATTGTGTGAGAGGCTGACAGATAGGATCAGTGTCAAAGTGAGGGGGGCAGAGGAACTGAATAATTCAATTGTCATTGAGGGTCCTGTGGCACCTTTAAGACTAACAGAAGTATTGGAGCATAAGCTTTCGTGGGTGAATGCCCACGCGTCTGACGAGATGCGAGACGTGTCTGATGAAGTGGGCATTACCCAACAAAGCTTATGCTCCAATACTTCTGTTAGTCTTAAAGGTGCCACAGGACCTTCTGTTGCTTTTTACAGATTCAGACTAACACGGCTACCCCTCTGATACTCAATTGTCATTGCACATTTTATTTATTCACAATGAACAAATAAAGAGCACAATCACAAGCAAAAGCATTTAGTTTGAGATTCTTGGGAACATACAGAGAATTCACCTTAATTTAAATGATAAGGTTGATGACTTAATCATAACCAATGTCATGGGCAGTGGGTGGGCCCTTCATTCAGAGAGGCTAGCCCCCCAGCCCTGCCCCTTTCGCAGGAGGCCCCGCCGCCCCCCCGCAGCCAGAGCCCTGAATCCTCCTCCTCCTCCCCTCCCAGAGAAGCCTCGGGGCGGTCGGAACCCTGAGCCCCCCCGCCACCGGAGGAGTCACGGGCCGGCCCCAGCCACACCAGCCGGTCAGCCCAAGCCCCTCCCGCCCGCCACTGGAGGAGCTCCAGGTTGGCCCCAGCTGCACTGGCCTGAGCCGCCCCAGCCCCGGGCCACCCCGAGCCATGCCAGCTGCCCTGAGACCCCAGCTGTGCCAGCGCGCCTCCCTTCCCTGACCCCCAGCCTCCCAGTGGAAGAACGCTGAGCTTTTTATATGCGCCATGCAAGTTCCAAGGAGGCGGAGGAGGCAGTATCTGCTACTCAGCTTCCCATGTTCTTCAATAATCTTCCTGGAGTCCAGGGAGATTACTGATGAACCCAGGAAGCTGAATAGCAGATACCACCTCCTCAGCTGCCCCAGAACCTGAATAGCGCATAATAGTAAGTAAAAAGTAAAAACCCGCAATCTGGCATCCCATGGCAGCGGCTGCGAAGCCTTCCCTGGTCTATTATACCTGCTGCTTATGATAACCATTAATTAAATTGACAAGACTGTAAAATAATTATATTTAAATTTCTATTTCATTTGTTCTCAGACTGTTCTGTATGTTAAGAATACTTCACCAAGGCAAAATTCAACACTGAAGGCAAAAGACACAGCATAAAATCTCAAAAGCACAAATATTAGGAAATGTATATGAGTCCTCATCCTGCAATGCTTGCACTAGGCCCTACTTGTGTGAGTAGTCCAGCTGAGGTCACTGGGAATATTCAGGGCCACCCGGGGGGGGCAAGTGGGGCAATTTGCCCCGAGCCTCACAGGGACCCCCACGAGAATATAGTATTCTATAGTATTGCAACTTTTTTTTATGGAAAGGGCCCCCAAAATTGCTTTGCCCCAGGACCCCTGAATCCTCTGGGCAGCCCTGGGAATATTCACGTAAGTAAGGAATACTAGTATGTGCAAGGATGGCAGGATCATGCAAGGACTGAAAGAGCAAACCCAAGGCAAAGTAACAAGGTAATTAGGAGGGTATTTTGCCAGTACTTTTTGTTTGTTTACGTTACATTTCAGCCTTTGGGTTTATAATAGGCTATAGAGATTTTCCCTCCTTAGATAAGCATCACACATCAAAACTGGCCATATGATGAAAGCATTTCTAATCTGAAAGCAGGAATGAGAGATCACAAATAGACTAGAACTGATTCTCAGACTGGAATTTGTTTACTTCCTGTTCTAGTGGGTGGCAAAGTATCCATAAAACCCATAAGTTCTTTAGCACTCAGTATATTTTAGTCTCTGTTGCAGTAAAAGATTTACCACTAATCTGTCTCTCCAGAAATAGTGTGGAGGATTTAACATCCAACAACTGATGAATGAATTCAGGAATGCCTACCTAAAACCAGTGCTAATAAGGGACAAGTTGTTGCTAACTATGGTTGCACTGTGATATGGCCACCTATAAACAAATCAAATAATGAGAGACCAAGGAGAACTCCAGGTGCTACAGGAAGTTGCACTAGCAGTTGAAAATGTGGCTGTTTTCCCTCCAGAATCAGAATCAATACTGGGTTCAAAGAAGAACTAGATAAGTTCATGGAGGCTATTAGTCAGGATGGGCAGAGATGGTGTCCCTAGCCTCTGTTTGCCAGAAGCTAGAAATAGGCAACAGGGATGGATCACTTGATGATTACCTGTTCTGCGCATTCCCTCTGAAGCACCTGGCATTGGCCACTGTGAAAGACAGGATACTGGGCTAGGTGGACCATTGGTCCATAGATAGATCCAGTATGGCTGTTCTTATGTTCTTAATAATGATCCAATGCCTCTGCATGGTTTGAGGACTGTTTTTCTACTGAAGTGTAAAATGA